>NC_056733.1:1566716302-1566853802 GCF_019279795.1 Protopterus annectens | reverse complement strand
AGTCAGTCAGGTTCAGGAGACAAGATCGGCCATTCACAAACCCGAACTGGGTGGGGTCCAGTGTGTTTTATAGTATTATATAGTGTATTCAGACAAATATTAAGTCATGCTTCTAATCTGAGAGCTTCCAGTGCTGCATATCTTTGAATTTGACCCTATTTAACTTTACAGCTGTTGCACAGAACAACAACAGGATTATCAGAAAAGATTAATATTCTAACCATAGGAGTTTTAGTGTTGAATTTGGCATGATTACCTGCTCAAATATTTAGCATATCAACTATGGCATGTTGCAAAAAAAAACAAGGTAAGTTGTACATGATTTTTACTTCTGATTTAATCCGTCTATATATAGCCCCTTTATATATATATATATATATCTATATATATATATATATATATATATATATATATATATATATATATATATATTTATATGTATATGGGTCCACTGAAATATGCTGAATCTATTACTGGTTGCATCTATCATTAATTGACATCTGTTTAGCTGACAAATATGGTCAACTGCATGATAGTTGACAGGTGTCAATTGCTCATTTCTCATGGAAGGTAAATATGCCCTTTCCTCGCACACATAAACATACACACACATACACACACACACACACACACACACACACACACACACACACACACACACACATATATATATATATATATATATATATATATATATATATATATGTTGTCTTGAAGCTTTTCTCCCTTCCTCAGTGTCGTGCAACCATGGAGTTAGTATATGTAAGTTTGTGGGTTATGGGGTACATGGGACAGTGCTTATTTTGAGCTTCTACTTTACATCACATATAATGGCCAGATTTTAAGCTGTTGCAGGAGAATAATTGAGATATAACTGATTGTGGTGATTGTATCATGGTCTTTCCTAGTAAAAGTCTTTTAGACAATTGTATATCTACAAAAGCAAACAAAATACTACAAGATGCTTTCTTCATATAGAAAGCAGCCAAAGTCCAGCAAGATGAAACAAACGTAAGAAGGATGCCTATCTGTGCCGGGTTACCATTCTTTCTTTCTTTGTTAGAGGATTATGATCATAAATGATCTCCTATGCCAAAAGTCAATAGTTGTTGGTTATTTATCCTATATAAAATTGATTGTTGGCAAAGAACTGTTTTATCCATGATGAAGGACTTGAGCACTTTATGTCCAAAAGCTAGTGTTTCTTGTTGCTTTGTATTTATGCATTAAATCCAAAGTCCATATTTTACAGATGCTTGTTTCTTATTTTATTATAACTGAGTCCTTTCAGTTTATTAGGGTGGCTCCTCCTTCCTGTAGCCATTTGACCTATTCATTCCTCCATTGGTAAGTTAAGTGTAAGGAGTAGGCATGTCTGCTGCTCTTGTATACTCTCTGTCTCTATGTCCTCAGCAACTCGTGCATTGCACAACTGCTGCTTTCAGGGGGTGCATGCACATTACCATGCATGAGCATCTTCCTTACCCACAGCATGGGTGAAGTGGTGTTAGTAACTCACTCCCATGCATTCCTGTCTGGTTCCTCAAGTACCCATGCCTCTAGCCAAACACAGGTCATTTAGGGTGTGGTGTAATTAGGATTTTATCTTCCAGTGCCATTGGACTAAGAGATATTCTGCACCTTTATGAAATATGCTATCTAATTAATAGGCCTCATTACAATCTGAAATTTTTGAATATAATTTTAGGATTGCTTTTTGTTGTAGTGGCAACATTGTGACTTTCAACATCAATGATAACAATGCATGCCAGAAAGTTAGCAGGTAAAGATACCATCTCATGCCTTATGGTCTTAGTAGGTTTCAGCACTGCAGTAATTTAATACATCCCAGGGCAATTAAGAAGTTATAGATCTGTAGTTCTGTTAAATGTTGATAAGGTCAGAGCACCTCATATAGGATCATATATGCATAGTGTTGGATAATTCACATGTATATCCATTTTTATAAAGAACATTTGTATATAGATAATATTATTAGCTAGCAAAATAGCTAGAGTGCAAGAACGAGTAGACAGAAAGATAATGCAGACAAGTTCTGAGCATACCTCTCAAGTGTACCTCATTATGAGGAATGTTCCTCATTTTGGGTCTGAGAAAAACCCTGTTCCTTGAAGTTCCACATTGAAAGTTTCTGTCACATATTCAGACTTAGAAATTTTTTAACTGAAATCTATAGCAAATACTACTGAATCATAGTAATTCATCAAAAGAACTTTTAATAAGTATAAAGAAGCACATTTTAACTATCCTTTGAGTTTCTTAGTTGAAGTTGTTACTGAGCTGTTAGTAGGTGTTCCACATTTTGCCCATTTGTTCCACATAATGATAAGTAGAGTTCCTCATTTTGGAGATGGGAGGTTGAGGGCTAAGGTTGTGATAAGTGCATCTCAGTGTAAACCCCCCAAATAATCTTAACAACAATCATTGTGATAGCTTTTTGCACCTGTGTGTGTTTACATTGCTTTTGCCACACAAATTAAAGATAATGCAGAACAATATTTTTAATCACTGAATGCCTTTATTAAAGAACAAATAGCTTCAAAAATGCATTAAAATATCAGTAAACCACATAACAGTAAAGAACTGAACCATTATATTGTAAGAATATTTGAAGGTTGTAACAATTCTAAACACATAGTTCTTATATTTGTCAAGCTGAAAAACCTAGATTAGCATTATCAAAGAGACAATTGTCTATACTTTTGAGATAAAGACTTCCCATGCATGTCAAACAGAGTAACTTGCTGACCCTCTTCAAGTGCAACCTTGATGAGTGGATGGGAAACCACAAATTTGTCCCAGGGTTCCACCTTTGTCCCTCACTGACAGGGGTGACAGGTGCTGACTGAGGTTTCTTTTTGGGGAGGATAAACCCTTGGCTAGGCTTGTAATGGCCCAAGGCCATTAGCCTAGTAAACTCCTATGATCCTATGAAATAATTGGTTTGTCAAGACAGAACAAAAAAAAATTGACCAGTACACATGGAACAGTGTTGACATGAGCACTAGACCATATTCTAAACCTGTAAGCTAAGCTTTTATATTTGATGAGACCATTCAGGAGGAGTAACTTTCCAGTTGTTAAAAATGACCAGTAATAATGTTGCAGTTGTATGTCTGATTCACTAGTATATGATACTGGAACTCAACCATTTCCGAGGCTTTATTCATAATAACCAAAATTTAACATCAGTTATAGGTGGGAGAGCAATATGTGTAATAAGCTGTAAAGATGTGAATAACAATAGCCATGTTTATGGTTATTGTAGATCTACTAATTTTTACTATATGAAATCATATCTGTGATTTGCAAGTATAAATGACTGAAAATGGCATGTCTACAGCTACTGGGGTTTGTCTTTATTGGCCTGAAAGTTCACTTCCTTTCTGCTTTGCACTTCTCACGTTTATGAGTTATAGCCAACCTGGATTCCCTCACCTATTTGAAGAAGATACCCAGTTAAATGGTTCCCTATTATGAGATCGCAGATGTAGTTTATTGAATGTGTCTTGATCGAACCGAAAAGAGCGAAAAGGCAAAATCTCTGTTCTGAGGTTTCGACGTTGTAAGCTTTCGCTTACATGGGGTTGATTAATTATCATTTGCTTTTGTAAGCGTGCAATAATATAATATAGACCCAGTTAAACTGCCTTTTCAGTTGAAAAATGTGTGCCTCACATTGTTGCTCCCCCTCCAAAGATCACCTCTTATCTCTAGTGCACAGCTACTTGCATTACCATTTACAAAACTGTACAAGGCATATGACATCTCATTTTAAGTAATAAGAAAGTTGTGCTGCTTTACAAAATTTAACATACAGTTTGTATATCAAGATCTTGCTTATCAGCTGCAAGTACTGCAAACTCTCCTCTCATTTCACACTTTATTTGCCCAGTTCCATTTAAATTGGCTAGGAACACAGGCCTGCTGGCTGTGCAGCTTCCAATCATTGCTGCACATGCCAACAGTGAATGACTGCAGTGTGCAGTCAGTGTTACCTGCTTTACTCCGCTACCATCCCCAGTTCTCCAACCACCCCCAGGCTTTCATGTTTATACCTGCTACTTTCTGCCCAATCTTCACTCTGTCTAGCCCTTGCATTAAAAATATATCAACTTAATACCAAAACACCACAGAATATATTCCTCTTCCCACTCCATAGAAGTACTCATTCATAACAGAACAGTCCATTTCACACCATTATCCAGCCTCTGCTCCCCTCCCTCTCACATCTGTATTCTACTACATTTACCAACTATGATGCCTGGAGGCTTTCTCATTCTCCCCCTACTTAATGTTCTACCTCCTCCCAGAAGGTCTATTTCCCACCTATTACACATACATAATTCATACCTCTTTCATCATTATCTCTGCCAATGTACAATTCTGTCTCATACTCTGCTATGATCATTTAATAAGAAAATCACCCCCATTTTTCCATTCTAGTCTCCAGTAGCGTCCCCAACATACACACAAACTTTACTGTTTAAAAATGTCTTCCCACCTTAAAACATACAGTAATAACCACCTTAAAACATACAGTAATAACACATCAAAATTCTTAAACATCTCTACAAATTCACCCCAACCATTCTAATATTACATATCAGAGCCTGCACTGAACCTAACCCTGGATGTTACCAACACTCCTTTCCATACAAAAACTGCACAGACTTCCATATGCCCTGTGCCCTCATCAATGCACAAAGCATTGCTAACAAACTTGACCCAATAAGTACCTTCCTTTACTCACGTAACCCAGACATTACAGCTGTCACTGAATCTTAGATCAAGTCAAGCGGCCACGACTTTCAGCATCTCCTCCCTTCTTACAATTATGTCTGATGCAAGACCTGATAATAGAAAAGGAGGAGGCTGCCTATTACTATACAAAAGAAATTTTAAGCCCACTGTCCTAGCCAAAACCAACACTATAAGAGACACAGACCTCAGCTGGGCCCTCCTAAAATTCAGCACCGAGAAAAGCACGCCCTTACTTATTGCAGCATATGCTGCCTCTTGCATCTCTTTCTAAATTTAAATCTCTAATCTCTGCCTTACTTATTGCAGCATATGCTGCCTCCTGCATCTCTTTCTAAATTTAAATCTCTAATCTCTGAAATAGTCTCATTGAGCATCTTCTATAAGGAACATATCTGCAGCCAAAACAAACATCTGACTGTCCTTTGGTATTTCAACATTAACTTCCCAAGACTCCTCTCAAATGACATTTCTGAATGTCTAGCTAACAAGGACCTCTTACAGATTCTCATAGAACCCATCTACCTAAATCTGTGGTCTAACAACCATTCTATTCTTGACCTACTAATCACAAATGAACTATCAAGTCTAACTCCTCATGCACTACCCACTCAAAAGGCCTGAATCTAATATGCAGCATCAACAAAACCTGATGGAGAGATAGGTTTGTCTTCCAGAGGATGTCCAGTCTCTGGAATAGACTCCCCATACACAATTAACAGAGCACCTCACTGACCCTCTACAAGCGCAACCTTGATGACTGGATGGATAACCACAAATTTGTCCCAGGGGTTCCACTGATGTTCCTCACTGACAGGGGCAACAGGGGCTGACTGAGGTTTCTTTTTGGGTATAAGCTCTTGGCTGGGCTTGTAAGGGCCCCAGGGTCATTAGCCTAGTAACTTCCTATGATCTTATGATCAACTGTCTCACATATTTCCATTCTTCCCCTACCGTCAGTGATTATTCATTAATCATTCTTCAGATTAGCAATATGTCCCTAAAATCTCCACACAGACTGAACCCCTTCAGACCACACTCCACCCATAATATTGCTAAGTTAAAAAGCCATCTAACAACTTTTAACTGGTTTACCATACTAAGCATCCAAGACCCTAACATAGCATCTACTACCATAACCCAAATACTTCTCCAACTTCAAGATAAATTCTCCCCTATGGTACAATGCATTTTTTAACAAGAACTATGGCTCACCATAAAGCCTAAATGTCTTCTCAAGCTAAGAGATGAAGCCTGATAGTCATGGACAAACAATACAACTTCTGACAATTATGCTACATTTACCAAACTCCAGAACTTAGATAAAGTAATCCATACAGGGACACAAAACAAGCTATCTCCAAACTAAGTAACTTTCTGTCTTAAATAAACCCAAATACTTCTGACATGAAGTCAGCCCACTCACTGGATGCAAATCCTCTGACAACAAATCCTCTCTAAACCTAATTCAGACTAATCAAGGACCACTTATCTGTTGTGATTTTGTGATAGCGTACAGCCATTCACTATTATATCAGCAGCATCTCACTCTCCTGTCCTATTTTTCAGAACCCCCTCCTTTTATCCCACTTTCTACATCAAGTAAATCTCACACAAACAAATCAGTAACCTACTTCAACACATGCTGACAGACTCTCCCTCTTGTTCAGACCACATTTTTTATGGTTTATCTACCACTGTAGGGAATTTATAACCCAGCCTCTTCATCACATCTTTAATCTTTGTCTGATAGAAAATATAATTTCAAACATCAGGAAAACAGCACTCATTAGCCCCCCTGCTCAAACAACATAAATCCCCAAACACCTCACACTTTTGTCTTATTTCCATCCAACCCATTCTTGGCAGGGTGCTAGAAAAAGTCATCTATATACAACTCACAAGCTACATTCAACAATACCTTCTCCTTACCCTAAGACAGCATGGGTTCCTGACAGGTCATAGTACAATGGTGGCTCTTTGGTGCCTAACTGGTAACATTCTGCTAAACATGGACAAAGGTAACTTGACAGGAGCAATATTTTCTGACCACACAAAAGCCTTTGACTTTATCAGTCACCAGTACCTCCTTCGTTCGCTTCAGAATATTGTCATTAGTGACAAAGCCATCACCTGGTTCCAAGTCTTCTTGTCAAACAGATTCTGCACAGTTAAAATAGGGTCTTCCTTCTCTCAACCCACACCTCTTTCATTGGGAGTACCATGAGGATTTATCGTAACTCCTCTTCTGTTCTTTTTTTCATTAACAAACTATCTCATCCTACCGTACAACCTATCATCTACACTGATGACAAGGTACTTTTCACTGTACAATAAAAACACAACTACAAAAATACCTTAACTCCCTCATTTCCTGACTCATTAATCACAATCTAACACTTAATCTTACAAAACAAAAAGCATGCTGTTTAGCACCACCCAAAATCTTAAAATCACCAGAGTCACTGAATATCAACACCCTTTGTGGCACACCAGTAGAATCAACCATCGCCTTCAAATACCTCAGTTTTAGGCTAGACCAATCACTAACATTGAATATCCATACAGAAAAATACAGTCAAAGGCTTTTTTGAAGTCCACAAAGTTGACAATGACTGATTTCTTCCACGCTGTTGCTTTTTCTGTAATTTGTCTAAGTGCAAATATCTGGTTAGTGACGGATCGACCTATCTAAATCCAGTCTGTTCCTGTCTGAGTCTGTCATCAACTGCTCCTTTCAGTCTATTCAGTAAAACACTGGCAACAACTTTGCCTGGGACTGACAACAATGTAATTCCATGCCAATTTGTGCAGTCTCTAAGATCTCCCTTTTTGGTAAAGGGATGATGATGATGCCATTTTTCCACTTATTGGGTACCTTTTCTTGAGTCCATATGTTGCTCAAGAAACATGTGAAATATTCTACTGAAGACGTAGCAGACTTTAGCAACTCTGATTATACCTGGTCTGTTCCAGGAGCTTTCCCATTCTTTAGTTTAGCTATGGCTTCCTTTACTTCACTCTCACTAAAGTCTGCCAAGTTCACATCCAGAATCATTGTTGGCACTTGGCCATCATTGCTAAAGTCATGTAGGTCATCTGGTGTAGGGAAGTTTAGCACAGATTCAAAATGTTCTTACCATACCTCTAATTGTTCCTCTTGTGTTTTTGCAGTTTTTCCATTTGCTAATCTAATAGGTGGCCTCTCTTTATTCTCATCTGTAAGTTCTCTGGCAACACAATATAAGGCCCAAGAATTTCCAATTGCTGCTGCTGTTTCTGCTTCTGTTGCCAGTTTTTCAACCCATAACTGTTTTTTTCATTCTTACACATCTTTTTGATCAGTTTATCTTTCTGTTTATATTCTATTCTTTAATCAAAGTGCCTAATGACTGGCTAGTTTGGTATGCCTGCTGTCGTCTTCGTTTGCTATCACGTTATTAATCAATGGCTTTCCAAGTTTCAGCTGTTATCCATGCTTCTTTTCTTTTGCCTTTCTTATACCCAATCTTGGGATTCCTCCAAATACCAGATTCCTCCCAAATTCATTAGACTCTTTATCTTTATCTTCTCTTTATCTTTGTCTGTATCAAGACAGCAAGTGCACAGTTCAAGTGAATAATGAGTACAGTGACTGGTTTGCGGTGGTCACTGGTGTACGACAGGGATGTATACTGTCTCTTTTATTATTCACAATTGTTATTGACTGGGTCATGTGGAAAGCATTGCATGGAAACTCAGTGAGACTGGAATAGGTCGATGACAACAAGCTATGTGACCTGAACTTTGCTGATGACTTAGGTCTTATTGATACAACATGGAGTGGAATGCAGACAATGAATACATCAGTGAAGAAACAGGGTGGGAAAGTAGGCCTCAGAATGAATCCTGACAAATGCAAAGTGTTGGTCAGCGAAGCATGGAATCACAACAAAGACATAACAGCTGTAGGATCAATATTAGACATGACAGAGAACTTCTGCTACTTGGGCACTTTCATCTCTCATACAGGTAACTGTGATAAGGAAGTTCTGCATAGACTTGGAAAAGCAAGTGCAGCATTCAATAGACTATCCAAAATCTGTAGATCAGAAAACACTGCATTTTCCACAAAGGTGAAGCTATACCAAGCACTGGTGCTGTCTACACTGTTATATGGCGCTGAGCTGTGGCAAAACACAGTATCAGCCATGAGAAAACTTGAGGCTGCTCATCATAAATGGTTAAGATGCATTTTGGGAATATCGTGGAAGGGGAAAGTAAAAAATGAGAGCGTTAGAGAAAGAACACAACAATGGAAACTTGAAAATATCATTATGGAAAGAAGACTACATTGGTTTGGTCATATTAACCACATGGACACTAGCAGAATTCTTATAAAATCCCTCAACTAGGAACTAGCTAGATACAAGAGAAGACTAGGCAGACCTCGACAAAACTGGAAAGGAGTTATAACAAGAGACCTTTGTCACCTGAATATCACTTGGGAGGAAGCTACAAAAGCAGCAGCTGATAGGACACAGTGGAGTCAACTTGTGACCCAATGCACCATCTATGCAGGGTGAACCGAAGACCAAAGACAGAAAAATAGAGGGCAGGAAGTCTCATTCCACCTATCTAAACCAGCCAGGGGAGTAATAGGCAAGAGTCCTTCTGGCCCAACCTGCATATGGGCTATCCATAATAGCCATAGCCTTTAAGAAAAACACTACAGACGATAGAAAATAAAATCTGTCACTTCATCTCTAACTCACCCCCCCCCCCCATGAGCACCACTGCCTCACTCTCAACAAAGCAAAAGTGCTTCCAGTGAAGCACAGAGCAGAACTGCTACTATGGCCTCTCATCTTCAAACTTCTCCAACCTAATTAATTTCCAGCACTAACTACCAAACGTCATGCTAAACACACACATGGACACACATTAAAACATCAAATGCTTCTCCCAAACACCCCCACTCCAACCCCCACAAATCAGGCTAAACTGTACTGATGACTCTTTCTCCATCCTTGCTCCTAAAATATGGGAATCCGTCCCCATCTACTTAATGTAACTATAATCCTCCCTTCTCCACCTTCGGAGATGAACTTAAAAAAAATCCTCTACGCCAACATACACTGTACTTGCCAAACAGGAAGCCACATCACATATGGGCCTCTCACCCTCTAGCTTTACTCTATTCAACTACTAACACCTACTAACTCCCCATATCCCCTACCCTGAATCTCTTTACCCCACAAAATTTCCACCATGGCATAAACCTGAAATATAATCATGTGAGTTGTAAAGTGTGCATTTCTCTCATAATTGCTGCTATACCTATTAATTGCTACTGTACAGTTATTGTTATACATTGTTAGTTTCGGATGTGTACCGCTTACTGCTCCTCTCTGTTTTCTTTTTTCTTCTTTGTGAATAATTTCACTCAGGCAATACCTGCAAATGGTCAGGTGTGATTAGTGTACCACCTTTGTAATAAAATGTAATGTAAAATAATTATTTTTTCACTAGGAAAGTCTGACTGGGATAAACCCCATTGTTCAGTTGAGGGCCCTGGAGAAAAGATTTACACTTATCACCACTTTTGATATATACATAAAATACAGTTGCATGATATCAGGAGGGATGCAAACTATAATTAAGTGTACATACATGAGAGAAAAAGCTTTACAATAGCTTACATAAACATCATTTAAAAGTGGGGCATGTACATAGCTTGCATAGGTATAGACAATACTGAACATTCATTAGAAACAGAGACAGTCTTGTGCATAGTAAAGAGATGTATAACACTGCAAAATATACTATAATATTACTTGTGATTTATAGCAATTAAAATAATGAAAATAAGAGGCAGCTTAACTATGGGAAATATTAGAAAAGGGGGAAGGTGGTTAATAATCAAATATGGCATATGTTAGTAGCAGTGCTATTGTGAAAGTATTGTTATGACAAGTAAAGTAGGTAGGAAGGTGAGAATCGTTAGGGCTACTTGGACTGTTATAAGGAATATTAGTTTTGGATAGATGAGGAGAAAGAGAGTGATGAATCTGTGACGGTGAGGTGACAGTAAAATAGTGGTTGAATTAGAGAGAAGCGATTGAGTCTTGTCCCTTAGAGCTTGTGATTGATATAAGTTATTCAAACTAAGTTACTCCTTGTGATTTAGGGAGTATATTTTGGCCTGATGGAGAAAAAGGGAGAAGTAGAAAAAACAAGTATGTGAAAAAAAGGTAGCATGTGTGGCCAGAAAAATATTCTAGCCTGGAGATGAGTACTAGCAGACACAATTTTTGCTTCAGTATTGTTTTAGTAGTAACTTCTAGGTATGTGTCTTGTCCATACCTCTCAACCTCTTATCGCAAGAAATCTGGACAAAGCAAAACATAATGGGGGGGGGGCAAAAAATAGGGACACATTTTAAATATTGCTCTTATAAACTTAGAAAGTTGCTAGAATAACGGGATTTGTGTTGACATGCATTTTTCTGAAGTATATTAAGTCTGAAACTGAAATGCATGCCATTATTTAGTGAGTTTAATCCTTAGATCATCCCAGTGATTTGTCAAAAAACATCGTTTTTATCGGGAACACACTAAAATTATGAGGCAAATATTTTCTGCAAAAATCTGTAAAGTTGAGAGGTATGTCTGTTTGCTTTATTTGGAGCAGGACAGAGTTCCAATTGATGTTGCACACTCAACATAGGATGAGACTGTGTAAGGACAAGTCAGAAAACCTAGACCATCCTAGGATGTCAGCTCACAGCAGGTTGACTTTCACCGCAGATAGTAATATGGTTATAACCAGTTATGGAGGAGCAGATAAGTCACAAGACAGAGGAAGGAGGTTAATCCCTGGAGACAGTGCCAAATATTGAAAGAAGATATTTTTGGATTGTGTTGATCACTGAACTGGCCAGGATTCAAGAAAAATTGTCAACTAGTTGTCAACTTGCATTTTTATATATAGGCTTTCAATGTTGGCATTACAGATCTGTATAATTAAGTGATTTTATATGAAACTGATATTAAATAATGTGCATTATTCAGATGGCAGAAGGAACAAGTCAAATACTTTCTTAGCCTACTTGCTAATCTTTCCATTACTCAAAATCATGAAAGGCTTTCCCTTTTATGGCTTCCGTGTGTCTGTCTAGCATCAATTAGAATAGGAAAATCCATTGATTTATTCATTTAATCATTCATTTCAATACCTGGGTTATAAAATTCAGGGTCATAGTGAGACAGAAAATGAAACTAGTAAGCAATGAGCATAAGGCAGAAACAAATCCAAGAAGGAATGCCACAGGCAATTTGAACATTAGCAATTCCTTATTTGCATGTGCTTGAAATACAGGGGAGAATCAAAACCCCGATGAATACTCATGCAGTCAGAGAGAAGACAGAAAAATTAGGTACAGAAGGCACCCCAGACAGGAAATGAACCAATCAAGTGCTTCGAGACAACAAGGCTAATGACTGCAGCAGTTTGCAATCTGAGAGGAGAATAATTTTGTCTTTTTCTCTGCCTGGCATTGCATACCATGGCTATGTTGTACTTTATTTATAAGACATTTTTCTTGTAATGGAAACATACCTAGTGGAATCTTATGATAATTTGTACAGTTTATATACTTGAAAAATGCAGAAATGCAATAGTTCAGTATTCATACTGTGTATAAGACTATAACACTCAGGATGTAATGGAATCATGAGCAATAATTAGAAGTACAGACACTCTTTTTCATACTTTTACAACTTAAGCTTACATTAAAATATATCTTTCAGTTGCTTTTAGTCTGGGTGAAAACCTGCTGAGAGCAACAGTGGTTATTCAGTGGCAGGGAATAAGTTGCTACTGTTTCTGAGTGGTAATATTGGCTGGAGCTCTAACTACTTTCTGACTGATTATTTTACTTTTAAATTCAGCTTAACAGTAGGTGGTAGTGCTCCTGGCAATGCCATGCAAGGCTGTACTTGACAGATGCAAGAACTTTCATTTCGAATACTCTTATGAGCCTTAAACAGCTCTACCATACAGTAGCTGTATAAACCACAGAGGTAAGCAGCAGTAAATATTACATGTTTAAAGCTGATCTCACAGCCAGTCTAGACAAATCCTTTAGTACCGACCTAATGTTGGTATTCAACCTGAATTTTCTTTGTCCGCACTTGCTAGTATAACCTAACTAAGAGTTGAAAGCTTCCACCTCTTGCTCAAAGAAGCTCTGGTTTGCACTAACAGGTGTGTTGCTCTTTGTGTGTGCTGGCTTAAATTATTCTTTTAGACAGACAGCTCAGCAGTGAATCAGCTTCAAACCTTATAGCCTCTATTTTCCATTTTAGCCCAAATTAGTAAGTATCTGGAACCATGGAATTGCACCTTCCAGCTGTAGCTAGCTTGGTTGAAATGGGCATCCTGAAACCATACAGCAATTGTCTCATGTTCAGTGACAACCATCTACTACTTAAAGATACTAACACACTACGTGAGACATGTAGTTATATAATGTTATTGAAGGCAAAGCTCTCACATGAATCCACTACAAATAACAAAGAAGTGATCAGTACCACACAACAACACACTTAATCAATCAAACACAGCTCTGACAAATCATATACACCTACATTTGCTGATGCTCATAAAAGTAACGTAATAGGTTCATAGGTGTCTACTAGACTAAGTGCCACAAGGGCCTTTTTAAGCCTAGCCATACACCCCAAATCTCTGACAAGTTCTGGTACCCTTGATACGTGTAAGCAGGGGCTTGGGAGATGAAACATTTATAAGCAGAGGCCTGGGAGGTGAACCATTTACAGGTTGCCTGTGTCCATTAGAGACATAGGTGCCAAACCAAGGATGAATTTTCTGTTCCTCTTCCAACTGTCCAAGTTACACTTGAATTGGGTTAGGGAGGAACTCTGCTTCACATAGATGGGGAGCCTGTTCCAGAGACGGTGAGACAATTAAACTCAAAGGCAACCTAAATGTCACCTCAGAGACCTCACAAACACACAGTACAGCTAGTGCCCACCATGAAACGTAAGACTTAAATTGATTCAGTTCAAAAGTCCATAAGGCAAACTTCCACACAGTCCAATATGCTAGTCATTGGTGATGCCATATTGAGACACACCAATGCACTAGTCAGCAGGTTGTGCAAGGAGAGGGTCATGGTCAGTTACCTATCAGGTATCAGGGTTCACCCTAGCAGACATGCACTCAAGTTCCTGCACCAAATACATATAGGCTGTGTCCAAGACTGTAAGCTTCTAAGCCCCCCCCCCCCAAGCCTTTCTGTGTTGGTGGGAAGCCTTCTAGCTTATCAGTGGGAGTGGCAAGCACTAGGTAGGCTATCTACCACAAGAGGAGTGATTCCTGGCCCAGAAATTATAGTTTATTGGCTGTTTAGACAGTTTTTCCACCTCTCTCAACTTTCCAGTTTAAAAGCCCGCATTTCTGCCTGTTTCCCACATTTCCTGTAACTAGTCTAGTCCAGATAAAGACTTGCTGTATCCAGGACTGTTTGTAAGCTTCTGAGGGCTGCCTGTTTCCCACATTTCCTGTAACTAGTCTAGTCTAGATAAAGACTTGCTGTATCCAGGACTGTTTGTAAGCTTCTGAGTGGTGCCAGAGTCTGCTCTTCAATTTTTTCCTTAAATACACTAGTTCTCTCCTCTCCTGCACTTATACTAGCTTATTAGTCTAGCACTTTATCAGACTTTGTGTAGCAATTATTGTAGCATGAAAAAGTGCTACTAGCACTAAACATTCTAAAAGGAAACAGATCCAGTACTTATTATCAATGCCGACCCCTCCAGGCATGTCTAAAGGTCAGTTCCCTGTGCTTTCTCCTATTAACCTGGTGAACTTGGGCATCCTGAGGCAATGTAGCAACTGCCTCATGTACACCGACAACCCTCTCCTCTTACCTTCCAACACTCAGACTTGCGAGAGATGCACTTATATATCCAAATTGGAAACCACGCACTCTCCAACCAAAACCAGAATAGCAGGTCAAGAGGAGGAGGTCAACACTTACATCACAACACACGGAACACATAGCCCTCCAGAACACAAACCAGCACTGCCTTTACATAAAAGCACAAACCACACACCCACCTTCGCAAAGGCTCTCAATAAAAATCTACCCAAGCAGGAGAGACCTCCAAGGCAGAAATGCACTTGACCACCACAACACAACACTAATCACGAGACACATCACTTCCCTAAACAGTGTGCCACTCAAACAAAGCCCCTAAGGCAAAACAGTATGCCCAACACACTAGTCATAGGTGACTCGATAGTGAGGCACACTGATGTCCCACTCACTAGGTTGAATAAGGAGAAAGTAACAGTCAGCTGCCTGTCAGGTGCCAGGATCCACCACATAACGCATGCACTCAGGTCCCTCAACAACAGGTACAAATATGACTCTGTCATTGTACATGTGGGTGTGAATGACCTGAGACATACCTCCCTGGACTACATGAAAAGAGACATGGAGGAGCTCTTGGATTATGTAGCCCAGGTGGGTATGACCCTAGCCCTGAGCAGCATCCTACCCTCACCCAGAATTATACCACAGTACAAGCAGAAAATGATTGATTTCAACAATTGGCTAAGTTTCTGGTGTCATTCTAAGGGGATCCAGTATCTGTCTGCCTGGGATGACATGATTGACAGACCTCGATGCTTTGCCAGAGATGGCATCTGTCACCCCTGGGCTTCCTGATTCTGGCCACCCCTATAATGCCTTTTTTGGTGGAATTGCAAAGACCAAATTACTACCATAACAGCTACAAATAAGTGCAATCTGAGGGTCATGCTGCTCAATGCTAGAAGTCTAAATCTCAAAATGCACTCACTCGAAGCACTCCTCAAAATGGAGAACATCGACGTTTGTGCTGTAACAGAGACCTGGTTCAAGGCAGCAGAAAGCACCCCTGCACTACCAGGCAATAACTCATTCCACAACTTTCGGCCCCAGAACTTGGACCGAAGCTCCAAAGGCAGTGATGTTTCCATATTCATAAAGGATGTGCACACCTACAGACTGGTAGCCCAACATAACGCATCAGAGATACTTCAGGTGCAGCTAACACTGGGTAAGACAGCGATTCAAGTTGTAGCCTGCTATAGGTCCCCAACCATGTCCCAAGACTTGCACGCCATGTTCCTAAGCACCCTGGAGAATATTAGGGTCCAAACTAACACTCTCTTACTAGGCAACTTCAACTACCCCTCCATTAACTGGGTAAACTACTCATGTACCAATACACTTACCCAACATTTCCTAGAGTTCATTAATTCTAATGCCCTGGACCAGCTTGTTGTTACCCCCACTAGAGGTAGCAACATCCTTGACCTGGTCATTACTAACATGGGCGACTGTTGCTCTACACCAATAGTCAGCTCCTCCCTGGTTAGATCCGACCACAAACTAATCACCTTGGAAATCCAGATCCCCCCCCCCCCCCGCAAAGGTAACCA
This sequence comes from Protopterus annectens, assembly GCF_019279795.1. Classification (NCBI taxonomy): domain Eukaryota; kingdom Metazoa; phylum Chordata; order Ceratodontiformes; family Protopteridae; genus Protopterus; species Protopterus annectens. Next base: position 1,566,837,524 of record NC_056733.1, on the reverse strand, counting down.
CCATGAAAAACTTCTCCAAGGCCAACTTTGGGCTCCTGAAAACAGAGGTGGCTAAATTCACAGCACCCATGCAAATGGAGAATAGTTGCGTGACCACAAAATCATACACCAATGCACTGTACGAACATGTACACAAATGCATGGATCTCGCTATACCCAAAAGAACCAAGACACTCACCTCCAAAAAAGGAAGCTAATCTAGTGGTCCCCTGCCATAAACAAACTCTACAACAGAAGGAGGAAATTGATGCGGAATAAGGTGAAGTCCCAAGACTGGAAAAACTCCCTTATCTGCCTCAACAAAATGTTGAGATACCTCATCAAATCCTCTAAAGGTAGCTATGAAAACAGAATTGCAGCAGATAGTAAAGACAACCACAAGGCCTTCTATAGTTATGTAAATAATCTCCATGGCAATACCCAGATTTGTTCTCAGCTACTGCACAATGGTACCTCCTATATCGAGCCAACAGATATTGCCAGTATACTGGCCGACAGATTCAGTGCCTACTTTACCCCCACCAAAAGACCGATCACAATATCAGTAGATTGCCAGTCACCCAGTATTACTGCTGCACAGGTTAAAACAGCACTATCCAAGGCCAAGAATACAGCTTCTGTGGGACCTGACAATATCTCTGGTTTTGTTCTACATGAACTACAGAGTGAACTGGCACCTCACCTGTGTGCCCTTTTCAATCACAGCCTCATCTCAGGCTTTGTCCCTACCAAATGGCACACTGCTACAGTCAACCCTCTCCACAAAGGAGGAGTGACTACAGACCCTGGGAACTATTGCCCCATTAGCCTGATGAGTTTGATATGCAAAGCTATGGAACACATCATCATGGACCTAATAAACAAGGATATAGGGAATCTTCAAACTCTGGATCCCACACAGTTTGGTTTTGTGAAGGGTAGATCATGCCTGCTCAACTTGGTCGACTTCTTTGAGTCAGTCACCAGAGCTGTGGATGAAGGCAAGGTGGTTCATACAGCCTACCTTGATTTGGCCAAGGCTTTTGATACCATTCCCCACTCAGGAATTATAGAAAAACTCACTAAGCTTGGCATTAACCCCTATATAACTAGGTGGGTTGCAAACTGTCTCACAGATAGAACTCACAGTGTGAAAGTAGCTGACTCCAAGTCAGACTGCTGACTAGTCACGAGTGGTGTCCCACAGGGTTCGGTCCTGGATCTTCTCCTGTTTGGTATCTACTTCTCTGAAGTCCAGGCCAACATGAAGGGACTCTGGCTAACAAAGTTTGCAGATGATTACAAGTTAGGAGCTATTATTAACTCCCAAAGTAATGTTGATATCCTACAGAATGGCCTCACTGAGACCAATGACTGCTGTTAGAATCATGGCCTTAAGCTCAATGCAAAAAATGTATCATCATCCCCTTTGGGAAAAACCCGGTTCCCATGAATTACCACATTGATGGTAGTCCACTGAACACAGAAAGTGTTATAAGAGATCTGGGAACACAGGTTGACAGCAATCTCTCTTTTGATCACCACATTGGCACTGTGGTCAGAAAGTCCTTCTATGTGGCACATCTCATTACTAAGAATTTTGCATCCAGGAAGAAAGAGGTCATTGTCTCCCTCTACTCTTCCCTCATTTGACCAGTCATCAAGTACAATGCCCCATTTGGCATGTACCTCACCAGACACCTGCAACAACTGGAGAGGCCACAAAAGTACCTCACAAAGAGGATCCTAGGCCTTAAACACTTGTCTTATATGGACAGACTAAAAAAACTCTAACTATTCTCTGTCTCATATCACCTACTTAGAGGCGATCTCTGCTTGACTTACAAAGCCATGTTTGACCCAGCTCTGTTAGAAATGCTACAGCTAAAGAAATCCCAATTCCTCCACACCACACACTCCAAAGACCTCAACCTCATTACCACAATTAACAGAACAAGCTGGAGGGACAGGTTCATAACCCAGAGACTGCCCATGCTATGGAACAGACTTCCCATACATGTCAAGCAGAGCACCTCACTGACCCTCTTCAAGAGAAATATTGATGAGTGGATGGGAAACAGAAATTTCACCCCGGGGATAACTCCAGTGGATCTACTCGACAGAGGCACTGGGAACTAAGGTCAAGTGGCACTATGCCAGGGTAATCTTATGGCTAGGCTTGTAAAGGCCCCAGGGCCATTAGCCTACTACACACCTATGAACCTCTGAACCTATATGACACAGTCAAGGTGCACATTGGTGTAAATGGGTAGAGATGTGCCTCCTTGGACCATATGAAGAGAGACATAATGGAGTTCTTTGAATATGTGTCCGAGGCAGATATGAATCTAACCTTGAGCAGCATTCTAACATTACCAATAGTGATATCAGAATATCAACAAAATATTATTAACTTCAAAATTAGCTTAGCTTCTGGTATCATTCAAAGTATGTTCATATATATATATATATATATATATATATATATATATATATATATATATATATATATATATGCACACACACACACACACACACACATACACACACACACACACACACACACACACACACACACACATACCTGCCTGGGAAAAGATGGTAGATGGTCCTAAATGCTTTGTCAGAAATGGCCTGCATCTATTCCCCTCAGGCTTTCATATAGTGGCTAAATCCTAGTCCACCCCATACTGCTTTTTTAGGCAATGTCAGCTTTCTAAAGCTTCCAAAATAACTAAATTGAATCCAGATAGCATGAAGGTGTTGCTGCTCATTGCTAGGATCCTAAACAAAAAATCCAGTCCTTACAAATACTCCTTACTCTAGAAAACATTGATATATGCATTGTCACTGAGATCTGGTTCAAGACCAATGAGAGCACTCAATCAGTGCAGGGTTTCAATGCCTACCAAAAGTTCAGGCTCACAGCATTAAATCAAGGCACTAAAAAGGTGTAGTCATATTCTTAAAAAAAAAAAAAAAAAAAAAAAAAAAATATCCAGGCTCATTAGACAACATAAGAACCTAGAACTCCTCCATATTCAAGTTGCTATAACCAAAACCCCTTTTCTTATCATAGTTAAATATATGACCCCTTTAATCCCTCACCACATGCCTCCTACATAGCTAGCATGGAGTGCTTATGCATTAAACCAAATATCATAGTTCTAGGGGATTTCAATTACCCCCTCCATTAATTGGGAGACTTATACATCCACAAACATGTATGCCCAAAAATGTCTGGACTTCATCAATACAAACTTTCTGGATTAGTTAGTCCACACTGGGGACAATAAAATCCTAGACTTGGTCCTTACCAATAAGGGCCAGCTTTGTTTGCTTTCAATTGTCACTTGCTCCCTGGTCAGACTAGACAGAAAATCAACCACATTCACCATAAGACCGAAGCTGAAGCATCTTCCAATATCTCAGTATTCAGAGATAACGCTAAGGCTAATCTATTAAAACTGAATGTATCCTGACTAAATTCAAAATTCCCTTACAGCCTGATGACCACACTGCTTATGCTCAGTCCTTTACTGGCAAATTCTGCATACATGTAAGTAGCTGTAAAGATGCATTTGTCCCCCTTGGAAGTAAATACAATGCTATATTTAATAATAACCCCCTATGTTTAGAACCCAAATATAAACATGCTCTATATTAAAAGAAAAAAATCACTGCACACAAAAATAAATGTAACTTTCAAGATTCTAAAAATGCTCTAGCAAAACTTAATATGGAGCTTTACACAACTCTTTGTTGAAATGTCAGCCAAAAAAAGACTGAAAACACAGGAGAAGAGATAAATCACGAGAAATGGTATCTCAGACTTAGTATATACAAGTTTGATCTTTCAGCCGTTCAGTGTGCCTGAGTTTTAGAACTCTGTCTAACAGGTTCCAACATTTTAAATGGATACTACTCTAGACCCTGGTCAAATCAACCAACGCCAGATATGAGATGAAGTAGCCACCCAAATGAAGGATAACCACAAAATCTTCTTTATCTATTCTAGAAACCTCAGCAACACTGTACAATACTGAACAAAGCTAATAGTAAATTATATCACATACTCAAACCCAGAGGACATAGACAATCATCTAGGAACAAATTTAGCTCAGACTTCACCCCCATATTCCTAGATCACAAACCTGTGTTTATTCCTGCCCCTCCATCCTGTCAAGAACATTTCATCAGGGCACTATCCAAACTGAAGAACACTACTTACAAGGAGCCAGATGACATACCTAGCTGCCTTCTGATCAGCCTGAAAAAAGTTTTGTCAGACTCCCAACAAAGGTTATTTAATATTACCCACCAAGCAGGCTTCATGCTGGATGAATGGAGAACAGCAATAGTCATTGTCTTGCACAAAGGTGAGATGTCAATGGACTCAGGTCATTATAGACTCATAAGTTTGACCAGTCTTGTCTGTAAGGATATAGATGGATCATTATGGAATTAATAACTAAAGAGAGTGGCAACCTAAAACTCTCCACCCAAGTCAGTTTACATTTGCTTAAGGGCAGATCCTGTGTGCATAACCTGGTTGACTTATTTGAGAAAGTTACTGAAACAATGGATGTGAGCAAATCAGTACACACTGCATATTTAGACCTTGGAAAGATTCATAGGTTCATAGGTGTGTACTAGGCCAATGGCCATGGAGCCATTACAAGCCTAGCCCATAGAAGTGCACTGGCATCATGCTGCCGTTAGCTCCCAGTGCCTCTATCAAGTAGAGCCCCTGGAGTGAGCCACAGGGTGAACTTTCTATTTCCCATCCACTCATCAAAATTGTCTTGAAAAGGGCCAGCGAGGTGCTCTGCTTGACATGTATGGCAAGTCTGTTCCAGAGCATGGGCAGTGTCTGGGTTATGAACCTGTCCCTCCAGCATGTTCTCTTGATTATGGTAATGAGGTTGAGGTCCCTGGAGCGTGTGGTACAGAGGGATTGGGACTGCTTTAGGTGTAACATTTCTAACAGGGCTGGGTCAGACATGGCTTTGTAAGTCAAGTGGAGACCACCTCTTAATAGACAATATGAGACAGAGAAAAGCTGGAGTTTTTTGAGTCTGTCCACGTAGAGCATGTGTTTGAGGGCTAGGATCCTCTTCGTGAGATACTTTTGTGGCTTTTCCAGCTGTTGCATGTGTCTAGTGAGGTACATGCCAAATGGGGCATTATACTTGATGATTGGTCTAATGAGGGAAGAGTAGAGAGAGATGTTGACCTCCTTCTTCCTGGATGCAAAACCCTTGTAATGAGATGTGCCACATAGAAGGACTTTCTGACCACAGTGGCAATGTGGTGGTCAAAGGAGAGGTTGCTGTCAACCTGTGTCCCCAGATCTCTTATAATGCCTTCAGTGTTCAGTGGGCTACCATCAATGTGGGAATTAGTGGGAAATGAGTTTTTTCCAAAGGGAATGACAACACATTTTTTGGCATTAAGCTTAAGGCCATGGTTTCGACACCAGTCGTTGTTCTCAGTAAGGCCTTTCTGTAGGATGTCTACATCACTTAGGGAGTTAATAATGGCTCCCAGCTTGCAATCATCAGTGAACTTGGTCAGCCAGAGTCCCTCTGTGTTGGCCTGGACTTCTGAGAAGTAGATACCAAACAGGAGAGGACCCAGGACCAATCTCCGTGGGACTCCACTCGTGACTGGTCAGCAATCTGACTTGGAGTCTGCTACTTTCACACTGTGGGTTCTATCTGTGAGCCAATTTGAAACCCACCTAGTGATATAAGGTTGATGCTTAGTTTGGTGAGTTTATCAATAATTCCTGAGTGGGGAATGGTATCAAAGGCTTTGGCCAGATAGAGGTAGGCTGTATGAACTGCCTTTCCCTCATCCACAGCTCTGGTGACTGACTCAAAGAAGTCAACCAGGTTGAGCAGGCATGATCTAACCTTCACAAAACCAAATTGCATGGGATCCAGAGTTTGGAGATTCCCTATATCCTTGTTAATTAGGTCCATGAGGATGCGGTCCATAGCCTTACATATCAGACTCATCAGGCTAATGGGGCGATAATTCCCAGGGTCTGTAGTCACACCCCTTTATGGAGAGGAATGACTGTAGTAGTGCGCCATTCTGTAGAGACAAGGCCTGAAGTGAGGCTGTGATTGAACAGGGTACACAGGTGTGTTACCAGTTCACTTTGTAGTTCATGTAGAACACAGCCAGTGATATTGTCAGGTCCCATGGAAGCTGTATTCTTGGCCTTGGACAATGCAGCTTTAACCTGTGCAGCAGTAATGCTGGGTGCCTGGCGTTCGTCTGGTATTGTGATTGTTTTGAAATCATCTGGTGTTTTGAAGTCATCCCACATTCATGCATCATAGATAAACTCTCCCAGTTAAATGTAAATCTCTGTGTAACTCATTGGATAGCAAATTGTTTTACAAATATAACCTAGGAAATTAGGGTGTGCAGCTCTATCTCCTCCAAATGACCTGTCAGTAGTGGTGTACCTAAGGGTTCAATCCTTGGGCCACTCCTCTTTGGAATTTACTTCTCAGGAGTCAAAGCAATGGTTATGGCTTTATGGCTGACTAAGTTTGCAGTTTGCAGATCAGTTTAAATTTGGTGCCATCATAAACTACTCAGAGGACACCAAGTTCTTCCAAGATGGCTTTTCTCATACAAACAGCCGGTGTCAAAATGATAGACAATAGCCAAGCTAAATGCCACAAAGCAAATAACAGTATCCTTTGACAAGCATGACTTCCCTTGTAACTATCACATTGACAACATATCTCTGGAAATTGATCCTTCAGTCAAGGACCCAGGGGTCTATGTTGACAATGACCTGTCCTTTGATCACCATATATCTACTTTTGTAAAGAAGTCTTTGTCTCATGACACAGCTTATATCTAAAGGTATTACAATGAGGTCATGGGATGTAATCATTCCACTGTACTTGGTTCTCATTAGGCTCATCCTTAAATATAATGCCCCTATTGGTATGTAACTGTTCAAATACTTGTCACAACTGGAATGACCACAACACTTTCTCACTAAAATAATCAAGAGCATAAATTATAAAAAATAATGCAGTTTTGCCTGTCTTCTCGGTTATGTTATAGGACACTAAGAGGCAATGTTTGCCTCATGAATAGAGCTTCATCAAACCCTATCCTATCACGCCTGTTGCACATTTGCTAGTCCAATGCTAGCATAAACATTGGATGAAGAGAACACAATGTCTTTTACTACATAAATAGGGCACATTGATGGGCTATATGTGCATCACAAAAAATAACACTTCTATGGAACTGTCTTCCACTCTCATTTAAAGCAAAGTACTTATCTTACTATTTTCAAACATAATTTGGACAACTGGATGGAAAACTGTAAATTCACATCTGATTTAAAACTCATGTCCCTCATGGAAAAGTGCATCAAATAAATGTTGTATCATATCTTTGCTTTTCCTGCCATCATGGGAATGTAAGGCTAGGCTTCTTAACATCCATTTATAGCACAGTAAGTACTTATGAATCTCTGAAACTGTAAACAATTATACAGATATATTCAATCCTATCTAATTTGGCAAGCTGCTGTAAAGCTGTAAATCTTACAGAGCATTTACCAACATAAATTAAAAGCAATCAGCAAGTTTTGTTATAACCAGAAGAGCAATGCTTTTGATTTCTCTTTTGCTTATAAAGGTCATACAACAGTAATTTAAAATCTGACTCATCCAGTGAATGTAGTTCATGCTACTTTTCTCTTTTTGATACTGGTTTATGTGTTGTTAGTGTAAACAAAGATGAATTCATTCTGCAAAGCTAAAAAGCTGACTCATATTGGCTCTGTTTTTGTTTTCTTGTTTGTTTTCATTCTTCTATCTATGAGGTAGAGGCCATTTAGTCTTGTATGTTAATTATCTTACAAAGTTAACTCTACCAACTGCCAGCTGACTGCCTTTGAGGATAATAAACACTATTTCCCTTTAAACTACTCGAGTGTTTCAGTCTTCAATTACCACTGCCACTAGTGTGTCACTTGTTAAAAAAGAAGCCACCATTTTTAATATTGTTTTCAATAAAACAAGTTCATTTTAAAGAAAGTATCATATAATAGCTTGATTTTGTTGTTTGACCTTTTAATTTTTTCTTGCAGTACCTTCATTCTAAAGACAAGGTTGTGGATAATTTTCGCAAACTATGATGTGAGTGTGTTTTTTATTTGATATGTACTTGAATATGAAGCTAAGCTTGACTTTCTTACCTTTTGAAGGGAGAGACTGTGACGACTGAGAGGACACAAATCCAACTTTATTTTTATTCGGTTATTTCTTGCAGTGGATCAGGTGTAAACTGATGGCCTGATAATTATCTGAGAAATGGTACAGTGGAAAGTAATTTGTTTTCTAAAACTAAAAGGAACTCAAAAGTTATCTTCATTATGAGGACAGAGCTGAGGCTGATTTCCCTCCAGTCCCTTAACTTGTAAGTATATTTATGTATGCCTTAGTACAAAGCTCAGTTTGCCTGTCTAAACTTTATAAGGGCTAGACAGAATGAAGCAGAAAAGAAAATATTTTAATTAAATTGTGTTTCGCAGTGGGTGCCCTGATACTTAATTGCTTAAGAAAAGGGGCTGGGTATCATTTGTATTTAAAGAAGAAGTGTGTAGGGTTTTCCTTTTTTCATTCTGAAGAGAGACAGAAATAGGTGCAGTATTCTAAATGTGTGGTTACTATTGCCCTGTACAATGGGAAGATGATTACAGTGTCTTTTACTACTTTCCCTGTAGTACTCTTAAACTTTGCAGAGTGATTTCCCCACCCCATAAACTAATTAAACTTCAGTGACCCTCCAATCCACGTCTGCTAGCTCAAGCCAAGGTCCAGAGCATTGGCGTTTTTTTTTACTGCTGCATTAATAATTGTAATAGCTGATATTCTGAGACATAATTACCATCAAAGGCACATTACAATTTTCTGTGTCATGAAGGTTTGTTACTTAAGAAGCATTGAAAGAGGCTATCAGTATGCACATAAATTTTACTAGGTCTGGTTGATAAAGGCAGTGGTATTATTTTACTACACGTAAACTGGGCACTGCCAAGTGAAGAATTTGTTGGAATGTATGTGAGGTTTATTAGGTCATATTACAACTGTAAGCAGATCAAACAATGATGTCACATTTTGGAGGAGGAGATTCACTCTCTCAGGACTGGACTATTGTTATGGATGAAAAACTTAGATATGGCACACATAGGAGATAAAGAGGTTTGAATTTAAGTGAGGGATCTCAGAACTTGAAGGTGTGGGGTAGAAACGATAAGGAGGAAAATTTTAAGAAGAGTGCACAAACCAAGGCAATTAGGAAATCAAGGAGGATATTCAGATGTGGTTAGAGTGGGCAATGGGATACTGGTGGGGGCAAACATAAAAGAAGTGACATGACCAAGGCCAGTGGGCACAGTCAAGGGACAAGTTCAGAAGAACAGGCAGGAACTAAAACAATGCATGCAGGTAAGGGACAGGTACAGAATAACAGCCAAGAATCAGGACAAGGAATGGGAAGTAGAGAAAAGGGAAAGAAGTGGTTACCCAATAAGAGAATATCAGGACAGACGACTGGAGAGTTCAACAGAAAGAAAGGAGTGGACAACAACATTAGAAGTTGGAAATTAAAGATAATCAGTGGAGAGGAAGAAATCGGGAGTGGAGAACAGTAGGAGGTCTTAGGGAAAGCACAGGATAAGTATATGAAAGGGAGCTGAAGCTGCATATTGATGTAGCCAAGAGGAAGGGACAGTGGAGAAGGCTGGAATCATGTAAACTCAAATATGTAGTGGTATAAGTAGAGAGGCAATACATGGAGCAAAAATGAAGAGGCAGGATATGAAATCCAGTATTAGGACATGGAAAAAACATTTGGTAACTGGATATTAAGTCACCAATAAGATTAATACCATTGACAAGTGAGAAAAGAGAGAACTGGTTGCAATGAAGGCAGTCTCTGAGCTTAGACTTAATAAGACATGGGACATAATCAGGGCTTAATTCATCCCACAAATCCTCCAAGAAGTACTATTTTCTTCAGTCAGTCTTGAATATTACCTCATCTAGTTGTCATGTATGCTCCCCTTTGTTCTCTGTTAAAGCCTAACTATCCCTGTACCCCGATAATGTGGTAGGCCCGCATCATGGCCTTCCTCTCTTCTGCTCTACTACAAATGTAATAGGTGCCCAGACTCCTTGCTCATAGTTCAAAGCTTCCATTCTTTTCATCACTCTTGTAATTCTCCATTGCACTTCTCTGACTCTTCATATTTTTGTTCAGTATAGTGAGCAGAAATAGGTGCAGTACTCTAAATGTGGGATTACTATTGCCCTGTGGGAGGATGACTAAAGTGTGTTCTGAGACTATTCGTCTGCATATACATTTCACCATCCAGTTGGCCTTAGCAACTACCCTTTCACATCATTCAACATATGTATCATAGGAATGGCTACAACCCCTGATCATTTTCCTCTTCCACTTTGTGCTGGACCATCCTGCCCACTTTTCTTGTTAACCCTGAAGTTTGGGCACCAAATTGTATTACTTTGCACTTATTAGATGAACCCCTAGTGTCTACTAAATTGACATCCTGCAAGCACTTTAAAAGCCTTGTTAGTGATTGATTTAAATGTCTTTACAGCAATAGCCATATTGTTAACTGTCTGATCATCATTACCTTGCCATTGAAAGCACCTGCCATTGAAAAGTCAGCATTGAGATGGCACAAAGTGATCAAAACTACACATTTAATAAATACCGTGGCAGCAAATTAGCAACACCAAATATCAACAACATAAAAAAAATAAGTGCAGGGGTTGCAGCCTGTACTCCACATGTAGATTTCTTTTTATCATATATAGGGCTGGTTATGAAGTTTTGTATCAAAACACTCATCCATCTCCAATTAGCATAATTAACTAGTACAGACCTGCAATGAGAATGAAACCAGGTTCTAGGTATAACTTGGTACTTTATAGAACAGTTATGTAGGTGCATAATATAGTCATTATGTTCCAGCCGCCTTGAGTGGTCTCCCCTGCATCATTTAAATCTTAGAAAACTCAATCTGTTTTAAAAATCTATTATTTGATTACTGAAAAACAAGGCCATTTGCAGATATGCAAAAGTAAACTGAGTTACAAAACACCACCCCAAATATTTACTTCTCAGAAAGCTTTGGCTCTTCTATCTCCCTCACCCTCTCTTCCTCTGTCTCCCATTCTCTCTTTCTCTCTCACACTCAGTCTCTCACCCCCATCTTACTGTCACATTCTCCATACTCTTTTGTAATGCATTATATATGCAATCTCCTACAATTTACATGTGCACTCTGATTCTCTCTTAACTATTATTTTATTATTTTATTTACTTACTATTTGATAACCGAGTATGTGGACTGATCCAGGATCCCTTTTCACCCACAATCTTATAGTACAGTACATTCCTATGCAATATGATTGGTTGTTATACATAAGTTAAGTATATTCAAACCTAAGGTGAAAATACTTTCAGTAACTTCAATAGGTACATAGTGTACAGACAGTCAAAAGACAGAGCAGACATGATGATATATTTTAATAACATTATTCACATAGTAATGAGCTTTAACATACAATTTTAGTAGAATGTTTAATTCATGTGCAGTATATATAGTTTCATTCTTAAGTTATATGCTTAACAATACACCATTTACCCCTTCTTAGATAAATAGACCTAAGGAAATTCACTTCTAGATACATGTACCTGTCTTTTCTTCATGTTTCACATTTTTTATAGTATGGCTAATGGCTCTATGTCAAAGCATCAAATGGCCAAAGTATAAAAACTAATATGGTTAGGACCATATGGTCGACAATTCAGTCCATTAACAAATGGCATAAACCCAAACAGCACCCTCAACCAACACAAGCATTGCTTTTGCAGGGGGCAAGCCTCCCTGCACTCCCCTCACATGGGGGCTGTGCTTCCCACACTCCCTGCAGATGTGTGTGTGTGTGTGTGTGTGTGTGTGTGTGTGTGTGTGTGTGTGTGTGTGTGTATATATATATATATATATATATATATATATATATATATATATATATATATATATATACCAACTCCAAGATGGCAATTGCCCTGATCCCTACTGTACCACTATCTCAGTCAGAATAGTTTGATGGACTGAATTGCCGATCATGTGGTCTTGACCATATTGGTTTCAACAATTTGGCCATTTGATACTTTTACAGACACTGGCTAACATACCACTGGCAACTAAAATTTAATCAGGATTATTTTCGTACATTACAGGCTTTATTGCTGTCTGCTCTTTCATTGCTAAGTCAAATACTAATCAACCATTATTTATGGCACCCTGGATACTGTTAATTAGGGCCTGTCTGCTGAGATTACTGCATTAATTAAGGATGTGTTTGCATTTCCTATTAAATGCTGTGAATGGCCTCTTTAATATGTATTGTTTCTTGTGTGTGCTACATGTCAGAATCACACATTCATGTACCACAAAGTGATTTGTGTACTTGTTGGGTTGATGAAGGTAATTTTGACATCAAAAAGAATGAATACTGTTCTCAGAATCTACTTTCTCCAGCAATGGAGTTTTCCTCTGTCTTCATTATTGGGCAAACTCATTGTTGATATATATAACTCCAGTGGGTGTGGGGGATGTCCCCCCGAATGATGGTGCAGAGGGGCTTGCCCCCATGCAAATTTTTTTTAATGTTCTCCAAAGGTAGTTTCTGCAAATGTTTTTGGATCTGTTTGCATTTACTGAGACTACCTTCGATAAGTCAACATGAATCCAGTGATTTATGCTTTTCTACAAACTTTGCATCACCATTCACATGTGCCAGGATACTATGGTGTGACTTCTACTTTAGCATTCTTAGACTTGTACTGAAGATTTCTCATGAAGTTTCTGCTGTATTTAAGCTTTGGCCAGCTGGGCATACTGATTAAACCACACAAATGCATCTATAAACATACAAATGGAAATCTGATTCCAGTGCTTGAATTAACATATTCTGTTGCAGAGAGCAAACAACAACAAATTCAGTGGGTACTGCAGTCAGAATACAGCAGCATTATTGATGCTCATCATATTGATTACTACAGTGGTAGCCTTAGCTATATGGATAATATCCTGCTTCAGGGCACCTTCCGTGGGCCCAACCTGTCAGGCAGCTCAAGCTGAAGTAACTAAAAGACAAGTTTGGGTGCCAAGCCCTTCAGAGCTTTACTGCTGCTGAAGAGTATGCTCCTCTGAGGCGTTTAAGAATCAACTTCTGGCTTGGTGCTGATCCTTTGCTGGGCAGATAAGTTCCCTTTTGGGAAATATTTTTCATTGTCTAAATATTGTTTGTGTTATGCCACTTTCTTCTTCAGGAAACTTATTTAAAGCTAGATGTTTTTTGTTTTAACAGACTGTCACAAGACTGCACTGTACTTTTAAATGAGAGTGCTCTTTTTCCCTGTCAGTTTAAAAGTAAGTAACTGGAAAACATTTTTTTTGTGGAGAAATTGTGTTTATTTTACTTTTATGATACTGGTAGTGTCTTAATGTACTTTTTACTGTGTTTTATGTGAAAAATTGACTTTTAAAGACTTGTAGTTTTTACTGGCATTTGTTGTTTGTCTTTCCTGGGAAAGAGACACCATTTTTGGCTTGACCTTGGAACAAATTACCAGCTCCATGCTGGGGAAAAAGTTAAGCAAACAGCCTTTACCACCAAAGCAGGCTTGCAATTTGCCTCAGCCATAGCTGGATGATTCTTTTGTGACCATTTGTTGTACCTCAGATCACTCATCTTTTTACCCTGGATCCTTCTAGTGTAGCACCTATGGTCAATGTGGAACGGGGTTTAGCTACATCCTATGTGGCTGCTGAGATCCTCTCAGTAGGCAAGGGAGGGACAGTCTTGATAGTCCTAGGAGAGGGAAGAGGGATGGCTTCACTGTTGTGTCAGAATGCTGTGCCCATCCCCGGGGAACCTGCTGCTACTATTAGTACCATGGTTGGCCCATTTTTTTCTGTCAACAAGAAACAGAAAATTAAGCATGTGTCAACTTATCTTCAAATTTCCTTTGACATGAGTAGTTTACTAGGTCTGGCTCAGGGTTTAATTCAGGCTATTTATCCATCCTGTAATGTAGTTTCTGGTAAAGAGGGATACCTGTTTTTCTGAAGAGATTGAAGATTCTGAATCTGAACAGGAAGGTGAAGGAACAGATAGAGGGTTTTCTCCTCAGATTTCTGACTCAGACTCAGAGAAGAGTTCAGCTTTTGTCTCTCCCTGCAGGGTTTCTCTTTCTCTGAGACTATTGTTACAGTGTGCCAGTGTTTTCAGTAGGAGAACACTGAGGTTTCTCAGTCCCTCAGAAAACACTATGAGTTGTTACAGATGGAATTTCCAGAACCTACACACATTCCTCCTATTCTATCTGCTGTAGATGATCTGTGTGTTTGAAAGGCTGTTGAGACGAGGTACCGGGGAAGCACTAGTACAGATTTTATACACTATTTCTGTGCACTTCTTCATTATTTCAGCCTGGGACTCAGTCGTTTGCATATATAGTTAGCCAGTTACCCCTAAAAAGGCAGATAAAGTTCTCACTGTTGTAAGTTGTTATACACTATTTCCAAACCTGATCCAGCAGCTATAGCTTTAATTGATCCAACTGCTGCCAAACACTTAGCTTATTCCAATCCTAGTCTTCTGATAAGACTGGGAAAATTATTGATAAATATGAGAAAAAGTGTATACTTCTGCAACTTTGATTTTCAGAATTTGGAATTGTTAGGTTCATATGTTAAAGTTTGTTCTGATTAATTGTGACATTATGAGAATACTTTATTTGCAGTTTCTTCTTGTGAGAAAAAGTCTGCTTTAAATAATTTAGTTTCTTCTATTGCACAGGTCACAACTCATTGTTTAGAGTGTGTGTATATGAATCTGCTGATACATCTTCCAGGGCTATGGCCAGTAGTACTGTTTTGGCAAGGTTTACATGGCTGCATTCTCAGAACCTTCCAGATGATGTTGAAAATGAAATTATAAATTCCCCTTTGGATATTTAGTTTTTGGCTCCTCTACTGCAGAGGTGATCAAAAAGTATGATGAAAGGACAAGGTGTTCAAGGGAATCTCTAAGATTTGTCAGCCCTCCTTTCCAAAATTTAAGTGATTCTCTAACTCCTCATACAATTTTGGCAAAAAGCAGAATAAACTGTCTCTCCAAAATACAGGCAAACAGACTTTTAAGAAGAAGAAATGGCAAGGGGTTCCAAAAAGAAGCCTCAAACCTCCCAAAACCAAGGACAGTCCAAGTCTGAGTGATTATTCAAGAGACCTTGTGACGCCTCCCACTCTGGCCTCTGTTTTAATTGAAAAAGTCTGAATCTCCATTTTTCTCTTTGGCAACATATAATGTCAGACAAATGGGTTCTGTGGATAATTCATCAATACTACAGACAGCAATGGGAGGAATTTATTCCTTTCCAATGGGATCATTCCTCACCTTCCAGATCAGACTGTTTTGTTTCCATAATTTTTTCATCATATGCTGTCTCATGGAGTGATATAACCAGTTCCTCCCTTCCAGGTGAAGGGCTTTTATTGAAGGAAATTCTTAGTGCTAAAGAAAGAAAATCTTGTAGATCAATTCTGATATTTCTTTCCTAAACCTGTTTCAAAGAGTTCCCATATTCAAAATGGTGTCACTTCACAACCTGTTACCTTTTCTTCCTCTTTCAAGTTTTCTGGTAATACTAAACTTGAAATGGTTATCATATCCCTATCCATCCAGACTTCACACATTTTTTAAGTTTTGCATGTCTGGATCACATTTTCAGTTCTCTGCCTTACCCTTTGGACTATCCACTGCACCAAGAGTGTTCACAAAGTGTCCACTTCCAGTTATAGTTCATTGCAGGCTGCAGGTTATCTACATTATTCAATATTTAGATGACTTGCTTATCTTTGCAGAGTATTTTTCAGTGTCATGAATCTCACTCTTAGGTGAGAGATATTTTATTAAAACTGTGATTCCAAGAGAACATTCAAAAATCTTTCTTGACTCCTTCACAGAGGATTGTGCTCCTGAGATGACAAGTGCACACCTCAGTTCAAATAGCTTTTTGATGTAGGAAAAATAAATCTATTTCTACACATTTCTAAGGTTTTCCACCTAAACGTCAGTTACCGTGAGGGAATACCTTAGGATTTTGGATCTCATGGCTTAAACAATTCTCATGATACCTCTGGCAAGACTCTACATAAGGATACAGTGGTATCTGAAGTGTGTTTGGTCCCAGCACCATCACCCTTTGTCTTTTAAAATCCCAGTGCAGATCTTTGTCAGAAGATAAATCATTTGGTGGAGACAATAAATATCCTTAAATCTAGGTTTCCCCTTCTTCCTCCAAGTTTCAAAGCAGTCAGTCAACATAGATGCATTTGACTTTGGTGAGGGAGCAGTTAAAGGAGGGATAAAAGTACTGGGTGTGGGAGACACCAAAGACAGATGCCAGCACATAAATATCATATGCTTTCCCTGATGAAGGTACTCATCTCTGTGAATCATCTTTGGTCCACTGGACTTCTTCATGTTGTTATAGACAATACCACAGTCATGTGGTACATCAACAAGCATTGGGATCCAGGTTGTTTCCCCTTTGCAGACTAGCCATAATAGCTTGATATATAGCATCACAGCACAATCTCATTCTACAGCCATCCTACATTCCATCAGAGCAAAAATGTGTGGCAGACAAGCTGAGCAGGACTAGGACAAACCATCACAACTGGAAACTAGATCAGGGGATCTTCCAAGATTTGATCCATCTGTGGGGAGTTCCTCAAGTAGACCTCTT
This sequence comes from Protopterus annectens, assembly GCF_019279795.1. Lineage (NCBI taxonomy): Eukaryota > Metazoa > Chordata > Ceratodontiformes > Protopteridae > Protopterus > Protopterus annectens. The sequence continues at coordinate 1,566,820,640 of NC_056733.1, read as the reverse complement.
TGCCTCCTCTCTGAACAATCAACTGTCAAGATTCTGTACCAGCACTTTAATCAGGAAAGCCTGGAAGAAAGGTGCTTTTTTTTTCTTTGGTCAGGAATGCTCCTATATACTTTTTTGCCCTTTCCACTAATATCCAGGCTACCACAATCACAGATGTGTATGTCGTGCAGCCTAATATTCTGGTTAATAATATCCAGGGTACTTCTGAAGATTAAGAAGGACTCCCTAAGATCATCATGGTGACTCCCTTCTGCTCCAGGCAATTGTGGTTCTCCCTTCTTTTGAAAATGGCAAGGGACAGTTATGGCACAGTAGTGCAGCAGTTAGCATTGTCTTCTCATAGCAAGGGGTACTCAGGTTTGATTCTCAGCTTGGGTGCCTTCTGTTCGGAGTCTGTATGTCCTCCCTGCATTTGCATGGGTTTCTTCTGGGTGCTCTAGTTTCCTCCCACATTCCAAAGACATGTGCCTGGAGCATTTCTCCCTGTGCCTCCGCTGAATATAGGCTCTGTCTTAATTGGACTTTCCCGGTTAAGAAATATTAACTACATAATAAATAGATAAATTACCACATGGTTCCTCACAGACTGGATCCACTCACACAAGAACAGGGGTGTTTGATACACCCTGACATCAATCAACTTTAACTGACTGCTTGGATGACAGGGTCTTCATTCCTTTTTGGCACCTGCTTACTGAGGAACTGCAGCAGGTACTAATGGAGGCAAGAAAGTTTGCTACTAAAAGTCATATATTAGCAAATGGAAAAGGTTTTCTAGTTGGTGACAACAGCATAACCAGCACCCATTCAGGTTTAGGTGCTCTGTCATTTTTACAATATTTGCATGAGTTTCTATCTTGTGGCCTTTCTTATTCCTCCTTCAAGGTTCATGTATCTACCATTTTAGTGTGTTTGCCCATGGATCCTGCTCTTTCAATGCATCCTCATGTCAAAATATTTTTGAAAGGAGTTTTGCACAGCAGGCTTCCAAGTAAACCAGTGGCTCCTCTTTGGAATCTTAATTTTGTGCTGGACAAGCTAACACTTATTTATTTTATTTTTATTTATTTAACATTTGTTAACCGGGCTAGTCTAACTGGAGACATCTCCATTTTCAGCAGAGGCCCGGGGAGAAAAGCTCCACATGGACAGACAGTTTGTACAATAAAAATGATAAGAACAAAGTTTGATTGGAGGGGCAAGTATAGTGCCACAAAATGGGAATTAAATCCTGGTTTAGAATACATATAATTAGCAGTTTCGGACATATATGAAAGAAAAAAAAACATGATAGATAAGAAAAGAGAAAGGAAATAAAAATATAAGAACCACAATAATAGTGAGCAGGTAGAGAACAGAGGAAGATAGAAGGTGAGAGATTGCTGTGGTCATGGTTAGTCAGGATTGAGACAAGGGCACAACCAGTGTTTATTTAGGTGTGTTTTTAGTTTTTGTTTAAAGAGAATAGGAGATGTGATGGAAGTGAGTTCAGTAGGAAGCTGATTCCAAGACTTACCAATGGTGTTGGAGAAAAGGGAGTCACCGGCTGAGTTATTAGATTTACATATAGTTACTAGAAGTTTGTTAGAGGACCGAAGGGAATTGAGGTTTGTATAAGGGGTAAAGAGATTAGAGAGGATAGGTGTATTGTTAGGTTGGTAGAATATCCTGTGGACAAAGGTAAGTTGAGAGAGTAATAGCATGTTGTGTAATTCTAGCCAGTGAAGTTGCTGTAGGTTCAGACAGTGGTGAGTTCTATATTTATTTCCGGTAACAAATCTAGCAATGTTATTAAGAGTGTTAGCTAATTTAGAGAGATTGTTTTTCTTTAGGTTAGTGTAAATAGGTGAAGCATAGAGGAGAGTAGAAATAAGATGAGAGTGGGCGAGTGTAGCTTTAGCACTGGGAGTTAAGAATGTTTTAATTCTGTAGAGGGAGCCCAATTTTCTATTGACAGTTTTAATGGTATTGTTAATATGAATATCAAAAGTAAGGCTGTTGTCTATTGTCACACCTAGTAGCTTAGTGGTAGAATCAGGGGATATAAGGGTACCATTGCTAGAAGAGATGGAGAATTCTAGTGGGGGGGACCTAGAAGTGGGCTTAAATAGGAGGAGTTTGGTTTTTTTAGCATTTAAGAGTAAACAGCATTTTAAGAACCATGCCTCAACTGTGTTGAAGACATTTTGAGTAAGGGTTTGTAACTCAGAGGTAGTTTTAGCAGAGCAGATAAGTGTGGAGTCGTCAGCGTATTGAATGCATGTGGCTTGGGGTAAGGCCAATTGAAGGTCATTTATGAATAGAGAGAAAAGAAGAGGACCTAGAATAGAGCCCTGGGGAACACCAAGTGTGATTGGTAGCAGAGATGAGAGTTTGTTACCCCAGAGGACAGCCTGCTTTCTATTGTTGAGGTAAGAGGCAAACCAGTGTATGGCTTTGGGTTCAAGAGAGATAGATTCCAGGATTTGTAAGAGCAGGGGATGGTTGACTATATCAAAGGATTTGGAAAGGTCTATAAAGAGGGCTGAAGATAGGTTGTTATTATTGTGATTTTTATAGATATAATCAGTGAAGGAAAGGAGGGCAGTGGTAGTACTGTGAAAAGGCCTAAAACCATGTTGGCAATTGGACAGAATATTATGTTTAGTCAGGTGACCCATTAGTTGTTGGTGTATGCATTTTTCCATAATCTTTGCTATTGGTGACAAGAGAGCTATGGGTCTATAATTGGAGTAGTCATTGGAGTTGCCACCAAGGGGATGATGTATGAGATTTTCCAGATATCAGGAATGGTTTCTTCGCTAATAGTTCTGTTTATAAGGATGGATACAGGGTAGGCTATTTTGGTTGCTGCTTTTTGAAGGTATTCGGCAGGAAGTTGGTCGGCAGAGGGGGTACATGGTTTGAGTTTTTGGATACATTTTTGGATAAAGGAGGTGGAGATAGGTTGTAGTTTAAAGGTAGGGAGATTAGTAGAAGTGGGATCAGGGATGGATGATCTATCTATGGAAAGATGAGAGGCCAGAGAGTTAATGGTTTCAGTAAAGAAGGAGTTAAAGGTGTTGGCAGTTTCTAGGGTTGTGTGTTTTTCTGACTCAGAGGGGGAGGGAGTAGTAGTCTTTCCAGGGTGAATAAGTTTATTTAAGGTTGCCCAAAATTGGGGAGATAGTTTGGCTCCTTTTGAACCAGCTAGCCTGGCTGACTTGAGCTTCTTATAATGGAAAGCAATTTAACTCATTGCTATGACCTCTGCTCGAAGAGTATCTGAGTTGCAAGTTCTTGTGGTGAGTCAGCCCTACCTCATTTTCCACAGGGAGAGGGTTTAAGAACTAATCTTTCTTTTATGCCTAAAATGGTATCCAAGTTTACGTTAAGCCAAACTATCTCCCCCATTTTTCTTTACTGAACCTAAAAATGAAGGAGAAAGGATGTTTCATACCTTGAATCTCCACGACAGCTCAGGTACTATCTTGACAGAACTAAATCTTTCAGATATTCAGATCAGTTGTTCATTTCTTGTGAAGGTAAGAAGAAGGGACAACCTGTGTCAAAACAAGCTATTTCGAAATGGCTGTCTAAGGCTATTACATTTTGTTATACCCACCAAAATGAAACTATTCTAAGCAGGGTCAATGGACATTGTACAAGGGTTTGGCTTCATCGATGGCTTTTTGAATAGGATTAGATTCTAGAAGTATTATAGAAGTTGCTACTTGGTCCACTGTACAGACTTTTACAAATCACTATTCCTTCTCTAGGTCCAGATCAAGCTGTGCTAGGATGATTTTCCAGGGGAACCTGGACTCTTCTCCTTCCACCTCCCAAATGTAGTAAGCTAGTGTAATCTACCCATATAGCTAAAGCTACTGCAGCAATGATCAATATAATGAACCTAGTATAGTTGTGTAAGTAAACTTGCCAGAGTGTAGGTATTATTTATTTATTGTTCCTAGAATTGTCCCTTCATGGTTCAGCCTTTATCTCTCTTTGCAGGAAAGCTTTTAAGGCACCCAAACTTGTCTTTTTGTCAGCTCAGTTTGAGTTGCCTGACAATTTGGACACATGGAAGGTGCCCTGAAGCAGGTTATAACCCATATAGCCAAGGCTACTACAGCAGTGATCATTCAAGCATCTACTATTGTGGTACAATTCTTTACACAGCTATACTGTCTGTTGTATTGTCTCTCTTTGCTACTATACTTAAAATAAAACAAAACTGGATAATGATGAATGTAAGTGTTCCAGTGCATCACCAGCATGATGCAACATTTCATCATCTGCAGGCTCATCTATCGACCGAGGGAAAGAGAAAGATACACAGATGGAATACAATCAACTAGCCACTGGCTTCAGGTAACCAGTGTACTCACAGAAACATTCTATGAAGTACTGAATGCCTGTATCATATTGGTAATGATATAGTAATACATGGAATATAACAAATTATTAAACTGTTGGTACAGACTTCAGGTCTTTGGCTTTATTTATAGTTTAGGGATCAGTTTGGAAAGACATTAGCCAAAACCAGCATGGTGATCTACATCTGTCTGAGAGGGAAAATATAATTCTTGGAGGCATGTTTAGAAGCCATCATTAACAAGCATTAACCAACAAAGGAAAAAGCTAAATTAAACAAAATACAGCACCTGTCAAAGAAAAATCATTCTAGTGGTACAAATTCCATTACTGTGTAGAAGTGAAAGAAAAGGAGGTTTAGAGAAGAATAAATAAAAGACGTAACCTCATGGATAAGGCCTAGAAGGGCAAATAAAGAGAATAATGGAAAACAATTCATACAATATCCATAGCCTAAGCAAAAAGTATTGGGGATGGTATAACTGGTAGATGAACAAAATTCTCTTACCCTAACAGTAACAAGCATGGTACAGAGAAATGCATGCTTGGAATATAAACATGGATATAGCTGGACTCTTCAGTCAAGACAGCCAACCAAATTAAACTTTTGATATGTTTATTTTCTGTGGGGGGTTGTCTCCCATGTTTTATTGCAGAGGAATACCTCTTTAACCTCACCACTCTATTATGTTTCAAAGGTTGACAAACTTCAGAGAAAGATTTAAAATCAGTCTAATACAATTTCTGTTCAGCTTGCTTGTCCTCATCAAATCATTATTGTTTCATCAGTCATTAACCCAATGACTAAACATCTGCAAATAACTTAGACTGCATTAGGGTTGCCAACCCTTCTTCTGGACTGTCCGAAATTAAGGTACACTGTCCAGAGAAAGGAGACTGCCTTTTCTGGACCGTGTATTGTTTGGAAAAGATAAAATCTTCACTTGCCGAGGGACTGTCACATTTACTTTTTAATTTAAAAAAAGTATTTTTTTTCTTTAAGAATGGTCCAGTCACACACACCTTTCATGTCACGTCTGTGTGTGTATTGTCACACAGACTTCCTGATCTTCCTTTCCACCCACGCATGGAATTTCAAATACAAGAAGATGTTCTGCTGTTGTATTGCTGTTGCCATAGGAAAACCATATATACAATTAAACAGAAGGGCACTGGTAAGAAGCATTGCAATAGTGTAAAATTTCCTACATATTAAACTACATATTCAAAATCAGAAGGGATAAGCAGCTGGGTACCCACATTATTAAATTCAGTGGATGCTGGTTTTAAGGCTGTTTCATCAGGTACAATCATTTTTCCAGATGATGAAACTGTCTTGCTAACAGATACTCCTCTAAAATTTAAAGTTTACCTTAAATACAGACATAAACGTTATTGCAAATTGTGCAAAAAGTTTTCACTGTAAAGATACCCATTGCTATTTTTTTTATTTAATTATGTCATACTGCTGACATGCTTTTAGCACCATAGATGCCATCTTCATTTAAAAATGACACTCTTTTAAATAGGAAACTACCGCAACCAAATCCTCTGCAAGGATGGCAGGTGCTCAGGCTTAAAAAACAAAATACATAAGAACAAATAGCCAGCACTCAACTGGAGCATAAATATTTTTAATGTGTAAAAACACAAGAAACAGACCGGTTTCGGTCCAATGGCCTTTTTCAATGTGAAACACAACAGTAAAAGCACCACATTATATATCAAGATATAATAGAATAATTGAACCCAACTGAACAATTATTATAAATGTTCATTAAGACCAGATGAAAACAATCCTCCTAGTTTCACAATCCAAGACTTTTCTTTTTTATTTAACAATTTGTGCCAACCAGTTTTCATGGATCTATATCCCAAAATTCTATCAGTAACAATAAATTTAAAGGTTGCTGTCTTGTGAATAACAGTATGCTTATATAAAGCAGTTGCTGAATATTTATTTCTAATGTTGCTCAGATGTTCTGAAATATGCAATTTTAGGGGTCTGGATGTTTGGCCAACATAAAAGGCTGTACATGAACAGGTTACAAGATAAATAGCCCAATCACTTTTACATTTACCAAGCACTTTAATAGAAAAAAAATGTAGAAGTATTTTTACTTGAAAACTCCTTCATCTGACAAATGAATTTACAGAAATAACAATGGCAACAGGGGTGGCACCCCACCACTTGTGTACCATCTAATGTAGTTTGTACAGAGTGTTCTAATGGCACAAAATGTTTATAATGACTAAAATGGCTACCCAAGGTCTTACCTCTGTGAAAAGAAAAGAAAATGAACATCTATTACCTAATAAATCACATAATCTATCATCTGTCAAAAGAATATCCCAGTGTTGTTGCACTATATCTAAAAATTTATAAGTATTCCTGCCATAGGTGGTAATGAATCTGATTTTGTTATCTAACTGAGAACCATGATTCTTATATTTAAGAAGGCCATTTCTCGAAAGTAGTCATACTTCCCTAATAGTCTGCCTAACCTTAGCCAAAGAATATCCACTTTCCCCAAAGCGATTTATTAAATCTTCATCAAAATGCATATAATCATCAGTATTAGAGCAGATTATATGCATACGCATAAATTGTGACTTGGAGATATTAGCCATAATGTGTTTCAGATGACAGCTGAAGGCATGTAATAATGTATTTGAATGATGGGGTTTTCTATACAATGTTCTAGACAAAGTACCATCAGATCCATCAGATTGTTTAGATATAGTAACATCCAAACAAAGAGATGGAAAAAACATCATAATTGATTGTAAACCTGATACCCCATTTTTAATTCAAATACAGGACAATTCCTGTAAATATACAACGTCCAACTTCCACACCATCCAGCAGTCATCCAGAAACCTACGCCAAATATCAGTTTCTGCAAGAAAAATATTATGATTCGTATCATATATAATTATCTGCTCAAGATAACCCATAAAGAGGTCAACATATATGGGTGCAAACGATGCACACATAGCTGTACCTATCAACTGCAAAAAGCATTTAGTATTGAAGAAAAATACATTTTTAGATAAGACATGCTCAGCCAGGCATAAAAGGAATGTGTTGAAACCAGGAATGTACAAGGACATTTTATTAAGCCAATATTCAAGGACACACAAGCCCACCCAGTGTGGAATGCTGGTGTAAAGGGATGTAATGTCCAATGTACACAACAACCAACTGGATTCTAATTGGGTATCAGAAATGATATTCAAAAATTCTGTTGTGTCCTGTATCCTGGCTCTGACTCCAGGTAATAATGGCTTTAGGTACATAGTAAGGTAGGCAGACAAAGGTTCAGTGAGATAACCTTTACCAGAAACTATGGGTCTTCCTGGAGGTTTTTTGATATCTTTGTAAATTTTTGGAAGAAGATAAAAATACTGAGATGAAGGATCCTTAACTTTTAAATGAAACATCGTATGTTTATCTATAATACCTTCACTAACCGCAGACTCCAAAAAGGCATCAATTTCTTTTTTAAATTCCACTGTAGGGTCATAGGGCATACAAGTATAAAATCTCGCATCTTGTAACTGATTGTATGCTTCTTCAACATATAATGTTTTATCCATTATAACCGTTGCAATACATTTATCAGCCTGAACAATGACAATATTTTTATTATTTTTTAATTCTGTCAAGTCATTCACTTCCTCCATGGACAAATTCAAATGGGAAACATGTTGTTGACAATTCAAACCAAAATGTAAATCCTTAAATACACATTTTGGAAATACCTCCACATTTTTATCCATAGGTGGAACAAAGGTTGATTTATTAAACTTGAAGCCACTATGCTCATTAGCACATTCAATACCCTGAAAGTGTAATTTAAGGTTGAGCAATCTACAGAATGCATACAAATCTTCAACAAAGATATCCTCAGAAAAAAAAAAAAACCTGGAATGAAATTTAGACCTTTATTTTGTAACAAATAGTCAGATTCAGACAGAACAACTGAAGAAATATTAATAACATTGTAAGGGGAAGTTACCTGGGTTTTAGAAAGTTCAGCATTACTTCCAAAGAGCCATCTATGCTTATTTTTGAACTTATGTTTTCCACCCCCCCTCCTCCTTTTGTTAAAGATAAAGGGACTGAATCAGGATTGTGTGATAAATTATCTTGTACCACATTACAAGACTTCTTGGTAGCTAGTGAGACCTGCTGTCTATCAACTTCTGTATCGGTAAAAGAGGAAGAATCCTCACCAGAAGTGTCACTAATGGACTTTTTCAAAATAGGCGTGTTTCTTTTTCTTTTTTGCCCCACAGGCAAAGGCTCTTTTTGAACAAATCTAACATTTTTAACATTTTTACCACTTTTCATGTGTTCAAAGGGCTTACCAAGTTGGTAGTCCCTTGAGTCTCTGCTAAACTTACTAATTTTTCTTTCTTTTAAACTTTGTTCGAAATGGAGCAACTCTTCCCTAAGTTTGTTAAAACATTGTTTATAAGTGGCAGAACCTTCAAAAGATTTTGCCTTTTCACAAATTTGAGTAAGTTCAGGTATATATGTATCTATTCTATGTTCATAAAACTCATGTAAAGTTTTAACAAACTGTAAAGATGCCTTTTGCTGAATATCAGCCCAGGAAGATAATAATAGATCATCCGGTTGACCTACTAGAGGTTTAATACGAATTCTCAAGCCCATAGGAGTAATTTATTTTTCTAAATACGCTTTAAAAAGTGTCAAATGCCAAACAGATTATCTAAGATTTTTCATGTGTTTTGTAAGCTGATCAAACAAAGAGGTACATATTGAATCCAGACTACATTCAGCCTGGACTCCTAGATTATTTTTATTACCCATCCCGAAAACCAAAATATCTTCTTTATCTGCTGACAAACCCTTTAGAATAGCTGTTAGATCCATACTGAAAAATGCTGACAATAAAACAGTTTGGTTCACACAACCTAACAGTACTATTAATCACTTAAATAATTAATTAAACATATGTAATAAAGAAGCCAAACTGGCTCATTCACATTAAAAACAAACATTGTCATCCAAAAATATGATGAGAAGTTTGTGATGTAAATGTATTGTAGCCCCAAATAGTTTAACAAAACTTTGAACCATACAATAAATGTAATTTAGAACCCAAATAGTTTCACAAAACTATGAAACATACAATAAATGCAATTTAAATAGAACTTAAGTCCTTCAATTGAAAAATGAACAATTGTCCATCAAAGCCAAATAGTTTTAACAGTCAAACATGGCTCCTATTTCTCCACAAAAAAGTTATTTTTTGAAGAGATATATATATCAAGGCCCCAAGAAATTTTGTTAATATTCATTTGATAGGCAAGGAAAACACAGTAAATGTCTTGAAGTGAAAAGGACTTATTCAGCTTCCAAATGACAATAATCAGAACGGTATTCACCTCTTCCATTAAATCACCATCATAAAATCCAAAATCTGAAGAACAGATGGTATTCACCTCTTACGGCTCTCACGATAGCTGAAACACGCCCAGCATCCCTCCAAAAAATGACAGTTGTAATGCTGAGACACCTCCCGCTTACATATGACCATTGATGCATATGTTGATAGCAAACACAATAGTAAAAGAACATGAGCTGATAGTCCCTGCCCAAAAATAATTCTCCCTAATGACAGAGAGAAATAGACATTAAGAAAAACTTGTTGGAACCCCTTTCGCTTAACAAACGAACAACTGTGACCCACTGCAATCTTTCATGACTGCCAGGTCTTTCTCTTCATATGTTGTTATAGAAACAAAAAAACTTTTTTGTGTAACACGACTTGTTGAATGTATAAAAGTACATCCACTTCTTGGATTGTGAAACTAGGAGGATTGTTTTCACCTGGTCTTAATGAACATTTATAATAACTGCTGAATTGGGTTCAGTTATTCTATTATATTTTGATACATAATGTAGTGCTTTACTGATTGTGTTTCACATTGAAAAAGGCCATTGGGCTGAAACCAGTCTGTTTCTTGTGTTTTTACATATTAAAAATATGTATGCTCCAGTTGAGTGCTGGCTGTTTGTTCTTAACTCTTTTAAATAGGGCCATGGTGTAATATATACATGCACTCAGACGCTTTTGCATTTTTGAATAATTCCCAGTGATTCTTACTCATACATACATATATGCTCAGTTACAAACACAACCACCTAGATAATGCTACTCTATGACAATTTTCTTCCTTAAACTTAAGGTGACACACTATTATTACACTGTAGTATTGTAATAGGTATGTAATATCACATTGCAGTAATATTTATATTTCATAGTTTGTTATATAATTAGTACACACCTGTCGCATTTAAATATGACATTTTATTATGCTCCCTTTCCTGAAAGTACAGTATAGTAAATACTAAACTGGCAAAACAGCAATAAAGATAAATGAAAAATGTAGTGAGGGCGGGAAAAAGGTTACAGCCGACATAGACACAGAGGCTCACATTGGTGTAGAATAAGAGCATAGCCAGGGGTTTATGAGTTGTAGTTTAAAGAATTTATCGTTTTTACTTTGAGAGCTAACATTAAGAAGTTTCATAATCTGTGGAAATAAGAGGAGTGCAATGAGTTCTCTGCAGATCTGTTTGATTGAGTTCTTAGGAGAGGAAGAGCAGTTTGTTGTTGTGGCAGAATGATCTGCTTGGGGAGTAAAGATAGATAATTTTGTTTTGGATGGGGCAGTGTTATAAATAAGTTTGTGGGTCATGCCTAGTTATGAAAAAAGAAGTGAATTATTTGATATTACACATATCTGGTTATATTCACCCTAAATCAGTATGGTTTATTGCCTCGTATAACTATGGAAACTATTACTCATTTACTATGGGCTATTGTTTTCTTTTTTGATTGAAATGTTATTAATTAGTAACACAACAGGTAGCATACTTGCTTCTGATGCAGAAGGCTGTGGGTTCTACTCCCACAGCATGTAGACAGATTGCTGATACGGTGGTGTACTTTAAGGGGAATGGGGTGCTGCAGTCCTGAGTTATGTCCTCCGATGAGATGCCTAGAAACTATGAATCTGTTGTCAGTTTGTCATCCATTCCCTACTGCAATATTACCATCTTACCATTTTTTTAATGTACCATAGGCAATTTATTCTTCAAGGGCAACAGGCACTTCATTTGTAGATGAAACACTGAAATATAAAGTTGTTTGCTAGCAGCAACCTCTTCATTATTACAAATCTCTTTAATGTGGAATTATTTAGATGATGTTTACTTCTGCAGAGATTGTGCATATTTACTGATATTGGTGGATTGTAATGACAGAAGTTTGAGTAGACTTTTATGATGGTAATGTTCTAAATTGGGCTGTTTTGTCATTATTGGTTCATATGTATTGTTTCCTTGCTTACTAGAAAAATGTTCAAAACTATAAATTTAAAACACGCTCTGACAAGTGGTGCTGTATTATATCCTTGCTTACTAGAAAAATGTTCAAAACTATAAATTTAAAACATGCTGTGACAAGTGGTGCTGTATTATATAAGGAATATAATTTAATACAATCAGATTCTCAGTTAGAGCGTCTTCTGTGTGGCAACATGTATGAATGGGCGTTCCTTCGTTGAAGGTTGTGCGTTAGGCCCGGCAAGCCAGTACGTAAAAATCTACTGCCAATCATTAGCGGACCGGAGTTCCGCTGTGGCGACCCCTAACCGGGAAAAGCCGAAAGACACAAACAAACAAAGGAAGGTGAATCAAAGAACACATGTATTTATGCATGATTTATTTATTTACATTTGTTGACCAGGAAAGTCCGACTGGTCCGTTTTCAGCGGAGGCCCAGGTAGAAAAGCTCCACATTAAGTATTACTTACATTATACAGTTAAAAACATAGCATTTAAAATATATACATTAGACCAGCTAAGGACATAAGACAAAAATACAACATAGATGTAAAACAGCTGTAGAGCATAGTACAATTTTAAAATATGGTGACATATACTAAACATGGTTACAAATGTAGTTGAGATTCATCAGTGAACAACTGATACAATTTGTTTTTGAGGTACATAACAGCCATTAGCAGTTGTTGCTACAAGAAGTTAGTACTATGCGGTGGGTAGCTGGAAAAATGAGTAGCCAAGCTTGCTAAGAGTAGGTTGTTGATAGGGGGCCGAGAGAGGTAGTGGGTGGGTGGAGTGGATGGTATTAGGGGGGGGGGGGTTGCAATGGCATATCTGGCAAGTTTTTAAGTGTGATTTTAGTAAGGATTTGAAGTGGGTGCAAGAAGTTACAGAGGTAATTGAGGATGGGAGGGAGTTCCAGAGTTTGGCAATAGTGCAGGAGAATAATGCTTCTCCAGCAGAGTTATTGGCTCTTGTGACCTGTAGGAGGTTTTTGTGGCTGGATCTTAGTGGTCTCGTGGTTATGTAGGGTTGGAGTAGATTCTGGAGAGATGGGACTTTTAGTGGTTGATTTATTAGTTTGTGGGCGAGTGTGAGTTGGTACCATTGAAGGAGGTGGGGTAGCTCTAGCCAGCCCAGTTCTGCTAGCGAGAGAAAGTGGTGAGTACGGTAGGAAGCTCCTGTGGCGAATTTGGCGATTTTGTTGTAGCAGGTTTCAAGCTTATTTAGGTTGCATTGTCTAAGGTTAGTAAATATTGGAGAGGCGTAGAGTAGGGTAGAGATAAGATGAGAATCTGCTACCGAAATTTTAGCTGCTTTGGTAAGTAGTTGCTGATTTCTATATAATGCTCATAGTTTTTTGTGCACTTTTTTAATGGGCATGGAAATGTGAATGTCAAACTTCAGTTTATTGTCTATTTCTACTCCTAGTAATTTGGTGTGTTCTGTAGAATGGATGGTGGTGTTGTCTTTTGCTGTCATGTTAAAGTGTGAGCTGTCTAGGGTACGTTTGGTGGGTTGGAAGATTAGTAATTTTGTTTTGTTTGGGTTGAGTAATAGTTGGGCATCAGATAACCAAGTTTCAATAGAGGAAAATGCTTACTATGTGACTTTTTGCAGTTCGGGTAGGGAGTGGGCTGTACATATGATGGTTGAGTCATCTGTGTATTGTATGAGTGTGCCATGTGTTGTGGCTGAGTCTAGATTATTGGTGAAAATAGAGAAGAGTAGGGTTCCCAGGATGGACCCTTGGGGAACCCCTATGGAGACCGGTAGTTGGGAGGATAGGTCATCCTGCCAAACAACTGCTTGTTGGCAGTCAGATAGGTAACTCTGAAACCAGTTGATGACTGGTTGAGAGAAAGATACGTTATTGAGAAGAGAGGTGAATTGTTTGTGTGGGACCATGTTGAAAGCTTTAGATAGGTCTAGGAAGGTAGCTGAGGAGAGATAACCTGCATTTTTATTTTGTAGGATAGTGTTAGAGAAAGAGAATAAGGCGGTGGTGGTGCTATGGTTAGGTCGGAAACCATGTTGTGTGTTGGAGAGGAGGTTGTTAGCAAGGAGATGATGTGAGACTTGAGAATGAATGCATCTCTAGTATTTTGGAGAGTGGCGAGAGAATAGCTATGGGGCAGTAATTGGTTAGATCTGTGGAGGACCCTCTTTTGTGTAGGGGAATTATGTGTGAGACTTTTCATAGTGTGGGAACATAACTTTCTGACAGAGATCTGTTAATCAAGAGTGATACGGGGTAGGCTCGAGCATCAGCTGCAAGTTTAAGGTATTCACTTGGGAGGTTGTCTGCTGCTAATCTGGTGGTTTTAAATTTAGTTAATAGTTGTTTTATTTTGGAGGTAGGAACAGGAGAGAAAGAGAAGCTAGTGTAGAGATTGTTAGTTGTAGTTGATGGTGTGGGCTTATGGGGGGGTGTTGTCTAGCTAGTGATAGTACAGTTTGTGTGAAGTGATTGTTGAAAGAGGTAGCAATATTTTCGGAGGAGTGAGTTAAGTTAGGAGTGGGTGTACTTACTTTACCTGGGTGGAGGATGGAGTTTACTGAGGACTAGAATTGTTTGGGGTTATGTTCGGAGGAGATAAGAGCAGACTGGTAGTACTGGATTTTGTCCTGTTTTATAAGCTTTTTGGTTCTATTGTGTAGTTCTAGGAATTTTTGCCTAGCAGAGGGGTTTTTGGTTTTGCGCCAGTTGTCCCAGGCTTTATCCCTGTTTTTCATTTCAGACTTAGGGTTTTTTTGTAGCCATGGGGATGGTTGGGCTCTAGTTTGGGAACGTCTTATGGAGGTGTGGTAATTAAGAATGCTTAGGAATGTTTTATTAAAGTAGTCAACTGTGTCATCTAGTTTGAGGTATTTTAGACGTTGCCAGTTACAGTCTTTCAGGGATGAGCTGAATGAGAGAGGGTTGAAGTTAGTTTTTTTGTGTATTTGACGGTAGATAATGGGTTTCGCTTTATAAAGGTGTTTTCTTAGTAGGAAGGTTGGGGAGTGATCACTGAGGCTGTCAGATAGGCAGCCTGCTATATATGACTGGGGGCTCTTATTGACTAGTATCCATTCAAGGGCAGTGTGTTTGTTGGAGTTTTTATTTATCCTTGTAGGTGACTGGACTAGTTGGGTGAAGCCATGAAGATTTACATGATGGGTTGAGTGGTTGCTAGAACAGGATTGCCAGTCAGTGTTGAAGTCTCCTAGAATTAAAGTGTCTTGGGGTAGGTGGTGGGTAGTCCAGCTGAGGAGGTTTTCAAGTTGAGGGATGTTTTGGCCAGGTGGGAAGTAGCGACCTATTATGTTTAGGGTTTTATTTTGGTTTATTTTAAGGTTGGTATATATTATTTCTTCCTTACCTATTTGGGGAGCTGCTAACTTTAAGATCTGGATGTCTAGATGCTGTTTAAATATTATAGCTATACCACCTCCTTTTTTGTTTAGTCGGGCTATTCTTAGTATATTGTAACCAGTAGGGTGGATTTGCTCATTAGTAACGTGTGGTTTTAACCACGTATCTGTAAGGATCACTACATCAGGGAAGTAGAAATCTATGGTGGCATGGAATTCATGCACCTTGTTGCATATACTTCTAATATTTAGGCTTATCAGAAGGAGGAGGTCAGTTGGCTTTCTATTGGCTGTGATTTGGGAGAAGATGTGGTTTGTAGTCTGATTATGCGGGGAGGGGTTGGAGATTGAGGGGCCAGGATTGGGATGGATGTCTCCACTGAGTGCTTGGTTAGATATGGATGAGATTATTAGTTTTATCAATTTCTGTATATGCTTTCTTATAAGGGAAGTTTTTTGATTGTGTTCTGTGGGTAATAGGTATGGTGGTAGAGTTATGTTAAATTGTGGGGTTGTTTTTAGTTTAGGTATTGTGGTCTGTAGTCTATATAGAGGGTGTATCGGGAAGGTTGTTGACCTAATGGGGGAGTAGTAGAGTAGAGGTGGGATATGAGTGGTGGTGTGTGTGGTGGTACAATGGTAGTGGTTGAGTGTGGAAATGGTGGAGGTTTGGTAAGATGTGATGTATGCAAGGAGTTTGCATGCAGTGAGTATAGGTATGGTGTGCTTGTACATATTAGCTGAGTAGGAGGGATAGTAGTGAGAAGCTGTAGGAGGAAGTATAGGTGCAGTGATGTTATAGGTTGTTTGAAAGGTGGGAGTGGTTACTCTCTGTAATAAAGGTAGGACCACTGGGGGCGGGTGGTAATTGAGGGCAGGGAGGGGAGTGTAGCAGGCAATAGATGAAGGAAGACTATCAGTAGGTTTAAGAGCCAATTTAAAGGGAAAAAGCTAGTAAAATACAACCATAAGACATGATAGGGTAGTCCCTTCCGTGGCATTTTCGTTTTGAGCCCTTATGGAGTACTGGGAAATGGGTAAGAGCACTACAGAGTTTAATAAAAATAATTAAGTCTTCTGCCTAGGGTTTCAATAGTTGGGAGAGAAGGGAAAAATGCTGGGAGAGAGGGAAATTGTTCAGCTGGTCGTTTAAGTTACAGTGCTCAAAAGGGTTTCCTAGGTACACTGCCTAAATAACAGGACAGTTTAATAAATTGTAACTGGTATGGAATTTACAGAAACATCTAACATACTTTGTTTCAGACTGTTTTCAGCAGTATTCTGTTGCTGTTTTCTGAGGGAGGAGATCTCAGTATATAGCTGTACGACAGGATACTCTGTATTTCAATTAAGGTGGAAAAATACAGATTTACTGGATAGAATTCTAGGAGGAAAAAGGGCAGAGCAGAAAACAAATAAGGTTTAATGGAGCTATAGTTGTGATTGTAGCAACATTCAGTGCTATTGAGTTACACATAAGAGATGGCTAACCTAAGCAGTAAAAAACACAGTTCTGAACAAATCACAATATTGTTCATCTTTGCCTTGCTAAAACATCTTTGCTAGAGACTTCTTAAATGATGAGCATTTCATTTTGTATAGTTGGATATTAAATCACTGTAACACACATATCATTTAGCATAAAAGTAGCTTAGTGTCTTATAGCTTTAGTGGAATAGAGCCGAGAACAGTGCTTAGCGCCATGTCATGCAAGAGATTCATATATTAAAATATACAACATTTAGCATTTTAGTGGCTTAGTGAACGATATATCCTGCAGCAGAATAATTCAGAGAACAGTGCTTAGTGCTGTGTCATGCAAGAGATTCATATATTAAACTATACAAGATTTATCATTTTAATGGCTTAGTGAACAATATATCCTGCAGCAGAATAATTCAGAGAACAGTGCTTAGCGTTGTTTTTGTGAGTGAACAGTGTTGTAAAGCAAAAAACATTCAGCATGAAAGTAACTTAGATGACTTTATGAACCCAGCAGAATAAAAGTGAGAACAGTGCCTAGCACTGTGTCTTGCGTGCGAGAGAACACATGTACAGAGAGCATACACTAGTATTAAGTAATCAAGTTCAGCTTAGAGTACATTTTAACAGCTAAACCACAGTGTAGAGTACATTTTAACAGCTAAACCATGACGATGATATTGTAACAGTCACTTAAACACCGTTTCTACAGAATATAAGCAGATATTGGCAAACTATACCTGGTTTACTGTTCAGCACGGTAACCTGAATGCCGTAGGGAGGAGGGAGGCTAGAAAGGTAGTGAACTAGATTTAAAAATGGCACCCAAGGCTCTAGGAGGCAGATATAGACTAAGGTAGGATGTGAGGTAATAGGGGGGATGGGAGGGCTATATCCAGGACACTGAATAATGCATTAGATGAAGGAAGGCTATCAGTAGGTTTAGGAGCCAATTTAAAGGGAAAAAGCTAGTAAAATGCAGCCATAATACAAGGTAGGGTAGACTCTTCTGTGGCATTTTCATTTTGAGCCCTTATGGAGTACTGGGAGATGGGTAGGAGCACAACAGGGTTTAATGAAAATAATTAAGTGTTCTGCATAGTGTTTCAGTAGTTGGGAGAGAAGGGAAAAATGCTGGGAGAGAGGGGAATTGTACAGCTGGTCGTTTAAGGTACAGCACTCAACAGGGTTTCCTAGGTACACTGCCTAAATAACAGGACAGTTTAATAAATGTAACAGGTTTGGAATTTACAGAAACATTTAACATACTTTGTTTCAGACTGTTTGCAGCAGTATTCTGTTGCTGTTTTCTGATGGAGGAGATCTCAGTATATAGCTGTAGGACAGGATACTCTGTATTTCAATTAAGGTGGAAAAATACAGATTTACTGGATAGAATTTTTGATTCAGACTGTTTTCAGCAGTATTCCGTTCCTGTTTTCTGAGGGAGGAGATCTCAGTATATAGCTATAGGACAGGATACTCTGTATTTCAATTAAGGTGGTAAAATACAGATTTACTGGATATCATTTTTGTTTCAGACTGTTTGCAGCAGTATTATGTTGCTATTTTCTGGGGGAGGAGATCTCAGTATACAGCTGTCGGACAGGATACTCTGTATTTCAGTTCAGGTGGAAAAATACAAATTTACTGGATATAATTTTTGTTTCAGACTGTTTGCATGTGTACAAGGGGCCTATGATTTTTTTAAAACAGCCCAAAGGTAAACTTTATCTGCCATTGGCCAGATGCATTTTCTTTGAATGTGGGTTTCAATGCTGTTTCAAAGAATGTGAGATTCAAGGGAAGAGAAGTTTTAATGCTGTCTGTTTTTATTGTGACACAGTTTTGCTTTATTTAGCAAATGTCTATCAGTATTTGTACTCTAAAATTCAAAATAAAAGTTTTAAATTAAATCCAAATAATCATTGTAGAAGTAAAGCAGAAAACAGAATGCACATTAGAGTGTTTATGCCATCTGGGGAGAAATAGCCAAGTCATGGGACACTGGAATGGCTGCAGGGGGGAAGGCTGTGTATAGAGGGGTCCCAATCCATTACCCTGCTTAGGGCCCCATTTGACCATGATCCTGCTCTGCTGCCCATCCACAGACACAAAGGGCACACGTCCACTATAGCATACATCTAATATTTGCAGATATGACAAGGAGTATGTTCAGCCATTAACACTTCATTCATATGACCCAAAATGTCAGCCACATTTAGAGCCAGAATTTGCTTTGGGCAGGAACTCAACCGTGAAGTTACCCAGCTCATAACCTACCATAATATTCAATGCTTTGTATTTCATAACAGTTGTGCCCAGAATTTTTGACATGAAAAATTTACAACCCTAGACTGCATGCACACCTCTCAACCTCTTGGCACAAGAAATCTCAACAAGCCTAAAATAATGGGGGGGGGGGGGACAAAGGCCCAAAAATAGGGACAGATTTTAGATATTGCTTTTATAAACTTAGAACATTGCTAGAATAATCACATTTGTCTTAGCATGCATTTTTCCTGAGGGAATTGAACTTTGAACATCAAATGTATGACATTATTTAGTTATTTCAATCCTCAGTAATTTGCCAGAAAACCTCAAGTTTTATGAGTGAAAGGCCAGAAATATGAGACAAAAATCTGGACAGTAGAAAGGTATGACTGCATGGTTTGTAGGAGAGAAAGATTAGCTAAAATAACAGAAAGTTCAGAAATTCAAGTAACTGGATCAAAGACAATAAACATACTGCTAAATATGGCAGACAGAACTATGTGATACACCAGAAACTGGAAAAGGAAAGACATCCAGCAAAGCATTTGTATATAGAATTTTGCCTACACCACTACTACGTGGAGAAGCAGATAAAAAAAATTATATATGTATTCCTGTTGTTTGTTTGTCTTTTCGGCTTTTTCCCGGTAAGGGGTCGCCACAGCAGAACTTTGGTCTGCTAATGATAGGCAGTAGATTTTTACGAAATGCTGAGGTGCCAGCTCGATGCCCAACCTTCAATGAAGGCACACCCATTTACGCATGCATGTCTTTCAAACGCTACCCAACCGCGGGGAGGACATGCAGACTCCACACAGAAGGCACTCCCAAGCCACGCCGAGAATGGAACGGGAGAACCTCTTGCTGTGAGGTAACAACACTACCGCCATACCACCGCGGCTACCTTATATATATGTATCCGTGTACTAATTGAAAAAAGGACAATGCACTTAATAGGGGATTCTAAAATGCTGGTTGTAACCACAGACAGCTTGACTGAAGCTATACCAACAGAAGGACCATTCTTGACATGCTACAAAAGGCAGACCTCAAGCACTCAACAACTAGTGCTGGAGCCTATTTGAAAAACAGCCACCTTATGTCTGATGGTCTCAGAATAAGGAGAAGGTAACATTTAGCTGTCTATCAGGTGTCAGAATCCAACACATAGCACATGCACTCAGGTCACTCCACAACAAGTACAAGTATAACTCTGTCACTGTCCATGTGGGTGTGAATGACCTAAGATGACCCTCCCTGGACTACATGAAAAGAGACATGGAGGAGCTCTCTGATTATGTGGCCCAGGCAGGTATGACCCTAGCCCTGAGCAGCATCCTACTGTCGCCCAGAATGATACAGCAGTACAAGTAGAAAACAACTGACTTCAACAATTGACTAAGATTCTGGTGTCATACTAAGGAGATCCAGTATCTGTCTGATTGGGATGACATGATTGACAGACCTTGATTCTTTAAAAGTATAACAAGCAGTCCTGGATAAAGAGCCACCTTCCGAATGAGAAAATAGTAGTACAAACAACAGATGATGCTCTCCACAGGATAAAAAATCCTTTATTCACTGCAGTAGTAAGCGCTTCCGCGTTGTTACAAACGCTAATTTTAGCATAGTCACTATAATATATTGTTACCAAGTGTGTTTTTTCAAAAATGCTTTTGATATGTATTTTTTATATGTTGTTACATATTTCAATGAGTTAGTATAAATAGTTTTTATACACATGTTTTTAAATATATATATATATATATATATATATATATATATATATATATATATATATATATATATATATATAGTTTTGGCAAGAGGTACTTCTTTTTAGGCACACACAATTGTGAATGCAATTTTATTTTGAAAGTGATGAAATTGACCATTTCACATTAGTATTTTGATTGGTTGTTCTTAATTGGTGAATGCTTTTAAAGAAGTTTGTGAATATATTTGTTTTATAAGTCTGATGAAGCATTTGTAACAACGCGAAAGCGCTTACTACTGCAGTGAATAAAGGATGTTTTATCCTCTGGAGAGCATCATCTGTTGTTTGTACTACTATTTACTCATTCGGAAGGTGGCTCTTTATCCAGGACTGTTTGTTATACTTTTATTGGATCTTTATTTTCCTACAGTTCCTGGGATATGGCTGAATTTTGCGATGATGAGGTGAACACTAACTGTGATGGTGAGGTGAATACCAACTGTCTTTTGAGAGGTGTTGCTGTAATGCCTATAAATCCACTGTTAAAGTTTACTTCACAAGATCTAACTAAAGATGGACATGATACTGTTAGTATTGACAGAAATATAGAAGTTATCCAGCTTACACACAAGCTGCAGAATACCTTACATAAGTTAAGAATGACACAATGGCAACGGCAACACATGGAGGCATGTCTGCAATTTAAAGTGGTGCCTAGAGGACTCAGGGTCCTTAAGATGCCTACGTTTGGCACCACTTATCCTGACCTCCTAACAAAGTGGCAGAAGTTAAATTTAGATGTTAGCTATGGATATCTGAATTTGTTAATTGAACAGTATGGACTCATAGAGATAAATTTATTGAAAGATATAAATACAATGGAGACTGAATTTAAAAAATGCATGAACTCTGATGAAATGGACACTTTTATAGCAGACATTTCACTTCGGTTATCCACTTTAGATAACAAACAGTTGCTAGAAAAGAAGAAAAAATTGGAACGTGACTACAATGATTTCCGTGTCGGTCACGTCTTTTCTTGGCCGAGAGGGACCATTCACAATGCAAGTAATCAGAATACTCACAGTATTCATTCTAGACATACAGAGCCTTCAAATTCTATGAGAATAGACACTCAAGCAGGTGTGATATCATCACGTGCAACGTCAACTACAGGCCGTGCTATTGGTACTGCTAACATTTCTGTGAGCAGAGAAGAGGGGAATGTAGGAGAGGGTCCCTCAACAGCAATAGCGATTGACTCAACGCCAACCATAACAACAAAAGAACCATTGAATAAAGATAATTTTGTTGCTTCATTCAGCAATGTTTCGACACAGGCGGTGTCAAAGGATGTATTGGGTCATGATACAACAATCCCTTTTCCTCTACCGATACGACAAATGGACAGATCAAGTTGGTCACCACAATGGAATACAAGGAAGCGGAAAACTTCAGAGAACAGGTACGAGTTTCAGAGAAAAGTTTTGAAACTGACCCCCAAGACTTAGTAGTTAATTTATCTAAGTATACTCTAATAGTGAAATATCATTATTGAATTATGGTCTATCGTTCATACCATCAAAATCTGCTGACATCACTGATATTTTGTTGGACATTAAAAAGTTTGTTAGAAATATTAGTTTAAGAATGTTGTTTGGTAATAATGATGTTGGAACTGATAATGTATTTAGGAAGCCTTCAACTTTTATACCTCCAACTCATCCACTTTTGGAGGCATTTGATAAAGCATGTGAACGAGATTTATTTGAGCTGTATCAGTCAGGCGTTAAATCTGAATTTTATAATTTAACACTAGAGGAGTTTGCATCAATTAGGAGACTACAAGAGAATAAGGAAGTTATTATACGACAAGCAGACAAGGGAGGTGCGATTGTGGTCTTAGACCATGAAATGTATTTTAATACTATGAAAGATATGCTAAACGATGCTGATACATATTCTGTGTTGAATAATGTGGCGTTAGATAAATTGATTAAAAGTGTACATATGGAATTATATGATTTGTTCCTATGTGGGGTTATAGATGGTGAACTGTATAAATATCTTTTGGTAGAGTCCCCTTTGATTCCAATGTTCAGGGGCCTCCCTAAGATACACAAAACCCTGAACTGTCCACCAATGAGACCAATTGTATCGGGTGGTGGATGGCTTATGGAACCTGCCTCCATTTATATAGAGAAACAGCTCAGACCGGTCGTTGATAACACAGCAACAATACTTAAAGATACACAACAATTTTTGGAGAGCTATGGTACTTATATTTCTTCTCGGGATGAATTGAATGATGTACTATTGGCAACTTTAGATGTTGTATCATTATTTACCTCCATTCCAAATGATGCAGGGATGGAGTATGTGAGGCTATATCTCATAGAAAAAGGCATATCAAGGGATTTGGTTATTAGAACTTTAACATTGCTTGACTTGGTATTGAACAATAATGTATTTACTTATGATAATATTTATTATTTGCAAAGGAAAGGGGTAGCGATAGGCACCCCTTGTGCCAACTCATATGCCAACCTTGTGTTGGCATATTGGGAGAATAATTATGTCATAACTAATACAATTTATGGTAGAAATATAAAATTTTATAAGCATTTCGTAGATGATGTGTTTTTTGTATGGGATGGAACCAGAGATGAACTTATTAAGTTCATGGATTATATAAATGGTACAACCAATTTTTTGAGGTTTGAATACAAAAGCTCGAATAATATGATAGAGTTTTTGGATGCGCAAATAATGAAAAAGGGTAATGAAATGCATTCAGAGATATATAGGAAATCATGTTGGAGAAACAACATTTTACATCGTAGGAGCATACATCTCCAGCATATATACAGTAATATTGTAGAAAGTCAAACTCTGAGAATTTCCCGCCTTACCACTGAAGATAGTAATTTCAGTGATAAAAAAGAGACATTAGCTAAAAATATTTTAGCAAGAGGTTATAATAGGAAAGAAGTTAGTAATATTTACACTGAGAACACCAATATGAGAAAAGGAAGAGGGAGACCCTATCTAGATAGATCTGAAGGCCACAATATAAGTGAAGGGAAGAGAGAATCTAGCACTAATGTAAATAGGATAACCATACCATATTCAAATATTAATACGAAAATTAAGGACATAGTAACTAGGAATTGGAGTATTCTAACTAGTGATGATAGTATCTCTGATATAGTAGGTGAAAGACCAAATTTTACCTATAGAAATATGAGATCTCCAAAAAGATTGCTTTGTTATGAAAATAATGCCAACAATATACTTCTATCAAATAGGAAGGGCACGTTACCTTGTAGAAATTGCAACCAATGTGTTTATATGTCAGGGAATAGTACCTATACTCATGCTGATACAGGTAAGGTGTTCAATTTTGATTTCTATGCTGACTGCAGGTCCAGAGATTTAGTTTATTTGGCTGTGTGCCAAGTATGTGGTTGCTTCTATGTAGGCAAGATGAATAGAAGCCTCAGAGAACGTGTAAGAGAACACATATATGCCATTAATAAAGAAGATGACCATAATGCCCTAGCCAGGCACATTTTAAGTGTAGGTACCTCACATTATTTTAGGTTCAGTGTAGTACAGTTAGTGAAAAGGACTAATAGATTAGGTAAAATAAAAAAAATATACTGAAGAATGTGAAAATCGGTGGATCATGAGACTACAGGCACATAAAGGGAGAGAGAGGACTTAATGAGAAGGTTACTTTAAAGCCAATTTTAGGAGCACGTCCATACAAGCATTAGAGCCATAAAATAATGTTACCATAGTCACTATAATATATTGTTACCAAGTGTGTTTTTTCAAAAATGCTTTTGATATGTATTTTTTTATATGTTGTTACATATTTCAATGAGTTAGTATAAATAGTTTTTATACACATGTTTTTAAATGTATATATATATATATATATATATATATATATATATATATATATATATATATATATATAGTTTTGGCAAGAGGTACTTCTTTTTAGGCACACACAATTGTGAATACACTTTTATTTTGAAAGTGATGAAATTGACCATTTCACATTAGTATTTTGATTGGTTGTTCTTAATTGGTGAATGCTTTTAAAGAAGTTTGTGAATATATTTGTTTTATAAGTCTGATGAAGCGTTTGTAACAACGCGAAAGCGCTTACTACTGCAGTGAATAATGGATTTTTTATCAGCTGTGGAGAGCATCATCTGTTGTTTGTACGACCTTGACTCTTTGCCAGAGATGGCCTGCATCTATCACCCCTGGGTTTCCGGATACTGGCTAAGGCTGTTGCCACCCCTATAGTGCCTTTTTTAGGTGATGTTCCAAAGACAAAATTACCATCGTAACAGCTATAA
Source organism: Protopterus annectens (assembly GCF_019279795.1). NCBI lineage: Eukaryota > Metazoa > Chordata > Ceratodontiformes > Protopteridae > Protopterus > Protopterus annectens. Next base: position 1,566,795,691 of record NC_056733.1, on the reverse strand, counting down.
ATAAATGCAGTCTGAGGGTCATGCTGCTCAATGCTAGAAGTCTAAATCTCAAGATGCACTTGCTCTTAGCACACCTCAAAATGGAGAACATCGACATTTGTGCTGTAACGGAGACCTGGTTTAAAGCAGCAGAAAGCACCCCTGTGCTACCAGGGTATAACTCATTCCACACCTTTTGGCCCTAGAACATGGACAGAAGCTCCAAAGATGGTGGCATCTCCATATTTATAAAGGATATGCACACCTCCAGACTAGTAGCCGAGCATTACACATTTGAGATACTTCAGGTACAAATAACATTCGGTAAGACAGCGATTTAAATTGTAGCCTGCTATAGGTCCCCAACCATGTACCAAGACTCTCACTCCATGTTTCTAAGCACCCTGGAAACTATTAGGGTCCAACCCAACACTCTCATACTAGGTGACTTCAACTACCCCTCCATCAACTGGGAAAACTACTCATGCACCAATACACTGGCCCAATGCTTCCTGGAATTCATCAATTCCAATGCCCTGGACCAGCCCATTCTTACCCCCACTAGAGGAAGCAACATCTTTGACCTGGTTATTACAAACATGGGTAACCATTGCTCTACACCAATAGTCAATTCCTTCCTGGTTAGATCTGACCACAAACTAAGCACCATGCAAATTCAGATCTCACCCACACCCCCTGCAAAGGTAACCACCATGAAAATCTTCTCCAAAGCTGACTTTGGGCTCCTAAAAACAGAGGTGGCTAACTTCACGGCACCCATGTCAATGGAAAATAGATGCATGACTACCGACTCATACACCGATGCACTGTACAAACACATACATAAATGCATGGAACTCGCCATACCCAACAGAACCAAGACACTCTCATCCAAAAAAAAGGAAATCAATCTGGTGGTCCCTGCCATTAATAAACTCTACAACAGAAGGAAGAAATTGTTGCAGAAAAAGTTGAAGTCCCAAGACTGGAAGTCTCTTATTAGCCTCAACAAAAAGATGAGATCCTCCATCAAAACCTCTAAAACAAGTTATGAAGGCAGAATTGAGGCAGACACAGCCTTCTGTAGTTATATCAAGAATCTTCACGGCAATATCCAGGTCTGCACTGAGTTACTGCACAATGTTACCTCCTATACTGAGTCAACAGATATTGCCACCATACTGGCTGACAGATTCAGTGCCAGCTTTACCCCAATCTCCCCCCTAAAGGACCAATCACAATACCAGAGGAATGTCAGGCACCCAGCATTACTGCAGCACAGGTTAAAACTGCATTGTCCAAGGTCAAAATACAGCTTCCATAGGACCTGAAAATATCCCTGGATGTGTTCTACATGAACTACAAAGTGAAATGGCACCACATTTGTGTGCCCTGTTCAATCACAGCCTCACCACAGGCTTTGTCCCTACCAAATGGCGCACTGCTACAGTCATCCCTCTCCATAAAATAGGAGTGACTACAGACCCTTGGAATTATTGCCCCATTAGCCTGACGGGTCTGATATGTAAGGCTATGGAGGGCATCATCATGCACCTAATTAACAAGGATATACGGAATCTCCAAACTCTAGATCCCACGCAATTTGATTTTGTGAAAGGTAGATCATGCCTGCTCAACCTGGTTGACTTCTTTGAGTCAGCCACCAGAGCTGTGGATGAGGGTAAGGCAGTTCATATAGCCTACCTTGATCTGGCCAAGGCCTTTGATACCATTCCCCACTCAGGAATTATTGATAAACTCACCAAACAAAGCATTAACCCTTATATCACTAGGTGGGTTGCAAATTAGCTCACAGATAGAACCCACAGTGTGAAAGTAGCGGACTCTAAATCAGACTGCTGACCAGTCACGAGTGGAGTCCCACAGGGATTGGTCCTGGGTCCTCTCCTGTTTGGCATCTACTTCTCAGAAGTCCAGACCAAATACAGACGGACTCTGACTGACCACATTCGCAGACGACTGCAAGCTGGGAGCCATTATTAACTCCCCTAATGATGTAGACATCCTACAGAAAGGCCTCACTGAGACCATGACTGGTGTCGAAACCATGGCCTTAAGCTTAATATCAAAAAATGTGACATCATCCCCTTTGGGAAAAACTCAATTCCCACTAATTACCACATTGATGGGAACCCACTGAACACTGAAGGTGTTATAAGAGATCTGGGGCCACTGGTTGGCAGCAACCTCTTCTTCGACTACCACATTGCCACTGTGGTCAGAAAGGCCTTCTATGTGGCACATCTCATTACTAAGGGTTTTGCATCCAGGAAGAAAAAGGTCATCATCTCTTGCTACTTTTCCCTCATTAGGCCAATCATTGAGTATAATGCCCCATTTGGCATATACCTCACTAGACACATGCAACAGCTGGAAAGGCCACAAAAGTACCTCATGAAGAGAATCCTAGGCATTAAACACATTCTACATGGACAGACTCAAAAAACTCCAGCTATTCTCTGTCTCATATTGTCTACTAAATGGCGATTGCTGCATGACTTACAAAGCCATGCCTGTCCCAGCTCTGTTAGAAATGCTACATCTAAAGAAATCCCAGTCCCTCCGCACCACATACTACCTCAACCTCATTACTACAATTAACAGAACATGCTGGAGTGACAGGTTCATAACCCAGAGACTGCTCATGCTCTGAAATAGACTTCCCATACATGTCAAGCACAGCTCCTCACTGGCCTTCTTCAAGAGAAATCTTGATGAGTGGATGGGAAATAGAAAGTTCACCCTGGGGATCACTCCAGTGGTTCTACTTGATAGAGACACTGGGAACTAACGTCAGGCGGCACAATGCCAGGGCACTTCTATGGGCTAGGCCTGTAAAGGCTCCAGGGCCATTAGCCTAGTACACACCTATGATCCTGTGAACCTATGGGGAAATGATCTCTAACCATGAAATGAACAGACACTTAAAATAAATATAGATGCCATCAGTCAGAATATGTGAGTCATGAACACAGCAACAGAAGAGCAAATCACCTCTTTATTTTGGTGTCAACCAACCCGTATGGCTTGGGTTCACACAGTGGTGCTCCTTTTTAACTGACAGTGATATGATTCTCCTTTAAAAGAATTGGGAGCAAGTAAAGATTATTAAATATGTTTATAGCCCCAAGATGTAGTCCATATCCTATTTGTAGGATAAATACATCTTAATCAGTGGCAACTTTCACTTCTAGTCAATTGGTATTGCTGAACTTCTCCCTCACAACTTTTATTTAATCTCCATACCATGTCCTCCTCTCATCCTTTTTCTGTCTTACAAAATGTAATAAGATTAAAGTGATTTAAATATTTCCAGAGTTATGAAATACTTATTTTGTTTCTAGTGTGGCATCCGATATCTCAGAGCCCTTGACTGAAGATTTCCCATAGCCATTCCACACCTACAATTAGATAACAGATTTCCTTCAGCAATGGCACACGACATCAGAAAATGTTTTCCACAAACCTGCACTAACTGAAGAAAAGGGTGCAATGGCTAATTTAATAGCACCTACCTTGAATCTCTGAAACGTTTCACTATTGAGCTACATATTTTAAATTCTGACTAAATTCATCTAAGACTTTAAACTGTCAGCTGACATATTAATACTACCTTAGTTTAGAATTTTGGTGAGGGTTAACTAGGTAAGACTGAAGATAGGTGGATGTGTTTGGAAGATGGAAAGAAAAAGCATCTACTGTTGTTCAGGGCCAATACAAAAGTGTACCTGAGTGAACCATTTGGCATTTTATTTAGTGTATTTGATCACCTTGGTCAACAACTAGTTTGTTGGACCCTATTTGTCACTCTCCTACTTTGGACACAATAGAAGAGTCTTCATGGGTTCTGTTCAAGCAGCTTTATTTTATACAAACACATCACTATAGAGGTTTACTGACTTTAACTTAAATAACTTATATACAAACTAGCAGCTGCGATCATGTATGCTTTCACTGTGGCTGCTGTTACAAAATGGCACTAGCGAGTGCACATGTCTGGGATTTATACATGTAAGTACAGCCTTGGCATGCTTCTTAAAGATACACCACACTCCGCTTGCATTCTGATCTACATCCCCCTCTTTGAGAAATAGATCTTACGACATTAGGAGTCTATTAAGCATGCAGAAATCACAGGTAATTCTTGGCATGCATTATACAATGGCAAGAGTGTGTGTGTGTGTGTGTGTGTGTGTGTGTGTGTGTGTGTGTGTGTGTGTATATATATATATATATATATATATATATATATATATATATATATATATATATATGTGTATCTACTATCGTCTGCCGAATTTACATTTCACCGAAACGTAAATTCGCGAACGGATTTACCCAAAAGTGAGTTTCAATGAAAACGCACTTTTGTGTAAATCTATGAAAAAAATAAAAAATAAAAACATTTTAAACAGTTTTATGCAGGGGGGCAAGCCCCCCTGCACCCCCAATGTGGGGGGCTGTGCACCCACACCCCCCCTACTTTAATATTCTCACTCCGAGATCGCACTACAGTGGGGAAAAGGGAATGCTCCTTCAGCCCCACTGCACCACGATCTCAGCAATACTCTGCTTAGTTGTACATCAACACTGAATGTTGATGGCCAACTAAGTTAACATGCAAACTGCATGTTTTTATTTAGCTAACTAATTTATTTTTTATTTTACTTACTTATTTACGCGAAAGTGCGTTTTTGGTAAAATGCACTTTCGCATAAATACACACAGACATTTACGTTTCGATGAAATGTCAATTCGGCAGAAGACAGTAGATCCATATAGATATATATATATATATATATATATATATATATATATATATATATATATATATATATATATATATATAAAATCAAGTCCACGTTGCTGCGTATTTCACACTAGGCTTTGATACTAGCCCATATTGTGTGACATAAAACTGGAAATTAGATTTGGCAACTGGAACTGTCTCTGCAAAATGTTTGACCTGTACAATGTCTGGAACATTTTCTGGAATGGAATCAGAATTTTGGACATGTTCTGGTATGAAAACAGTGTCTGATTCACTCTTAGATTTGAAGTCTCCATCACAGAAACAATGTTGTGATGGTGTTGATGATTCTGATACAGGAAGAAGATGTTTATGGTTCCTCCTATATTCTACACCTTTGGAATCTACCAAGTAGGATCTTGGCTCAGCACAGATGCCTGTAATCTGTCCAATTCAATCATAACCTTTTGTTGTCTGGATTCGTACCGTCTCTCCTTCCCTCAATGGATGAAGTAATCTGCTTGATCTGTCATAACTAGATTTCTGGATATTACACTTCTTAACCAATTGAGCCTTGATGTGTTTATTGCTCTTAGGTATAGACTTTAATAAACTGGAAGTAATGGGTAGCGTAGTTCTAGTTTGCCTGGAAAGTAGTCTTTGAGCAGGTCATCCAGGAATATCATCATGAGGTATGTTTCTGAGAAAAAGCAAATTCCAGAATACAATATTGTCACGCTTTGACCTTTCAAGTAATTGCTTTGCACTCTGCACTGCATGTTCATCTAGACTTGGCATGTTCATCTAGACTGTGGATATTCAGGACTACTAGTGACATGTACAAAGTCCCATTTTTTTGTAAATTTTCAAAACAACTGGCTAGTAAATTCAGTACCATTGCCAGAAAGAACTTTGTGTGGACTACCATGAAGTGAGAAATGATATTTCAGCTTAGTAATAGCAGCAGTGGTTGTTAGGTTAGGTAGTAGATCAATCTCAAACCAATTCGAATAAGAGTCTGCCAAAACTAAGTACTGTTAATTGTTCCACTCAAACATATCAGCTGCAACTGTTGACCAAGGTAGTTCAGGAACTGGACTTAACTGAAGTGGTTCTCTTTGCAAATGTGGTCTAGTACTATTGCACACTGAACTAGATGAAAGTACGTTATCAATGTCATTTGGTAATGAAGGCCAAAATACTAATTCTCTCGCTCTTCTCTTAGTGGATGTGGAACCTGGGTGACCATGATGCAAAATATGAATATACTCTTTTGTAAGGAAGCAGGAACAACAATTTTAGGACCTTTGAAAATAATGCCATCTTCTATCAACAATTCATCTCTGTAAGGAAAGTAGGTTTGCACTTCAAGTGGTACACTAGATTGCTTTGACAGCCATCCAACATTAATGTAGTGATTGAGCTTCTGCAAAACTGGACCAGTCTGACTGCGTTCTCTCAACTCATCAAGTCTAGTGGTAGAAACATTATGCACTGACATCACATCAAAGTCATAATTCTCTGTGTCAAGCTGTTCTGTTGTATTTCTTTGCAATCTGGATAAGGTATCAGCCAGATAGAGCAATTTGCCTTTCATGCAGACCATTTTGAAATTGTACTTTTGCAATTTAAGCATTATTCTTTGTAATCTTGGTGGAGTGGAATACATAGGCTTCTTTAGAATAGTAACTGGATGTTGGAGGTCAGTTTCAATCTGAATACCTCAACCATAAATATAATCAAGAAACTAAGAACATGCAAATACTATTGCCAAAAGCTCCTTCTCAGTCTGAGCAGACTGCATCTCAGTTTGGGTACGTGTTCTAGTTCCATAGGGTACTGGTCTGTCCTCTTGAAGTATAACTGTACCAAGACCAAATTTTCAAGTATTACAGGAAAGAGTAACTGGTTTGTTTACATCATAGTATCTTAAGGTAGTTGGGGTGGCAATTTTCTGCTTAAGGTCTTCAAATGCCTTCTGGTGCTTTTCCAGCCATGACCATACAACATTTTTGCACATTAGCTCTCTTAAAGGTACTGTAAACTCACTGAAGTCTGGTATAAACTTGCCTAAATAGTTGACCATGCCTAGAAAACATTGTAGAGCTTGTACATTATCTGCTGCTGACATCTCCAGAATAGCTGCTTGCTTGGTCAAGTCTGGTCTCAAGCCTGTACTTGTGAACAAATGTCCTACATAGGTAACTTCTAGAAGTCTAAATTTGCACTTCAGAGGACTGAGCTTCAAGTTTTCTTCACATGCTCTACCTAGAATTTTCTTGAGGTTTGTATCATGCTCTGCTTCTCCATTGCCTCAAACCAATAAATCATCTACTGTTACGGCACAAGGATAAACTGAAAAAAATTGCTCACTTGCATGCTGAAAGGCATCACTTGTAGAATTTATTCAAAATTGCATCCTTAGGAATCTGTATCTACCAAATGGAGTACCAAATGTAGTTAGAAATGAAGATTTGAGATCAAGCATCACTTGCCAAAATGAACTCTTTGCATCCAAGACTGAGAAAAAAAGTGGCATTCTGTATTAAGCCTGTGACCTCTTCGACTGTGCGCATTGGATGATACAGTCTTTTTAATGCTTTGTTCAGATCTCTTGGGTAAATACATATTCTGATTGCATCTGAGCCTTTTATGTGAGCTACTACCATGGATAACACCCATTCATTTGGTTCTGTGACTGGACAAATCACACCTTGCTGCACCATTTTATCCAACTGAGTTTTAACTTTGTCCTACATAGCTATCAGAACTATTCTTACTGGTATGACTACTGGAGTGGCCTCTGGGTCTAACTTCATGGAATACACAACTGGAAGTTTGCCCAACTTTTTGAAAACATCAGCATACTCTGAGAAAATGGCTTCAGAAAAAATAGAACTTGGAAATGCACTTACATGATGGACTTCTTTAGCAAAAGAAACCAGATTCATTCTTAAACCATCTTTGAGACCCAATAAAGATTGCAGTGGGCTTCAGACTACATAGAATAACAAGTTGTAACAGTTCTCAGCCAAATAACATGAAAGCATTACTGAATCTTCGGTTTGAATCTCTTCACCTCCATAAGCAACAAGTGAAATCTCACACTACTGGCTACATTGAGTTTTTCATTAGTTCTCACTTTAGCAAAAGTGTCTGCTGATTTAACATTACACTTTGAACCAGTGTCTACTTTAAGCTCTGTGAATTTTGCATTAATCCGGACAGTACAAAATGCTTCAATTCTTCTTAACAAATTCACCGTGTCAGCTCTTTCATCAAGCACTGATACACCGTCTACATAGAAAGCTGTCTCTTTCGGCTGTACTTGATCAACTTGCTTCTTTGTGTGACCTTTGTTTACAATGGTGTGAGTCTTACTTGATTTGTAAAACTTTTGGAAATGGTTGCATTTTTTTTACATTTTCAGCACTGCTGACCAAATGCTAAGCACTTCTCTTTTTTAGACTCATGATTTGCACCATAATTGCGACAGTTAACAATAAAGCTGGGCGTGGGTTTTGCTGATTCATGCTTGCACTGCATTGAGCTGGAGCAAGCTCCCTTTTTAGAACTTACTGAAAAAACACTTATCTTCCCTGGAAACCTCATAGCTGCCATGTGCCTGCTTTTGTTCGCCACATGTTGCATGCTATCTACATTTGCTCTGGAGCCAACTGAAACCATGCTCTTGTCACTCACAAGCATACTTGCATGTTTTTCTGTCACTTCATGGATTTGAGAAATCTCTATGGCTTTGCTCAATGTTAAATCACTAACACAAAGTAAAATCTTTCTCACAGCAGCACTAATACCACACACAAACCTGTCCTTTATCAGCTCATCTTTTAAGTCACCAAGCCTCAGGTCAGTTATACAAGCTGCAAATATTACCCCTGTTTCTGATCTCTCATGTAAAACAAATGCCTCTCTAATGTAATATTTGTCTGAGGGTTATATATCTCTCTGAACTTACACTTCAAACACTCAGGGTCTTCCCTTAATTCAGCCTGTACAACAATATGACAATTTTCACCTTCTCCTTCATATACTACAGGTGCATACACAAATGAATGCTCTCTTTCTAAAGTATCTGACTCAGCTAGGTTTAGCAAAATTAATGCCCTGGTGCATGCATCTCTATCTGCAAAAGCTGCTTGTATAAAAATATTGTACTCTTGCTCAAATATTCTCCAGTTCTCTGCAATATTCTGATCAAATACAAATGATATGGGTTTTCAAAATCCGTCTGCCATATTAACACATATCAGTGAAGGGTTTTGTAAATAAGCACAAACATACACTCATGCACATTTGCCAGAAACTTATGCCAATATTTGTAACTTTGTCCAATGCCTTTGTGCTTCAGAATTTTATCTCTTTTGGGCTTTTCGAAATTATACCAATGAACAAACTCATAGTACCTATGAATAATTGGACTTTTATAAATAAACTTCTCGGGCAGTTTAACACTCTTGTAATATCGTTTAGAAGGCTAAATGCTAAAGTCATTTATCTTCATTTTGCCAAAGTCATTTATCATCATTTTAAGAAACAACTCAAACAACTTTATGATGTGAGTGAAATAAACTCTCGGTCCCTGTAATATTCTTGTAATATTGCTTTGCAAGACATCACCTCTTATCAGTGTAAGAAACATTGCAAATAACTGCACAATGTGAATAAACTGGACCTTTCTTGCCCAAAACTAAATAACATTTCGAAGTAGTTGCACTTTGCAAATAACTGCATACAGCACACTGAAATGTCCCCCAAATGGTGGTACCTTACTAGGAAACTATTTACAGTACCAGACACACTCTGTAATGGCAGCACTTTGCGAATAGACACACCCAGCACAAGAAACTTTTCGAAATTGCTATACTTTGACTGTATTTCATGAAATAGTTGCACTTTGCACACAGTAATTTCTTTGAAATACATGCATAGTAATTAGCACACACGGTAAGCACTTTTACACACTTAGAGATACCGCGAGTGACTTTAGTTATGCCCTTGATACAATACAGAGTCATAGGGCCAGATTCACGAAGGCTTGCACGGAGTCTAAGACTAGAGTAAGACTCCATGCAGCCAACATGTCTGCCAAGTGATCCAGGAACAGCCGGCAGGGGCGTGCAAGAGAGCTCCTAAAATGACTCTTGCATGGAGAGGGTTAGTTTATGTAAATTACCTCATTTGCTGCTGAAAGGTATGCAAATGAGGTAAATTTGCGGTCCAGGAAACACTAATCTGTCCAAGCAAGACTAGTGTTATTTGCAGAAATGTACTCGGTTGGCAAATAGCAAAATGGAGCCATGACAGCTCCAAATAAAGGATGCATCCAGTTGAGGAAGCATGCCAATGGTCAAATATACAGCCATTGGCATTTTTATCCATTGCAAAATAATAAAAAAATTATTTTTTTTTTCCTCGATCTCCGATGTTTAAGCATAGCGCAGCACCGCGCAAATGTGCGACACTCTAAAAACCAGAAAAACAAAAAATAAAAGCTACAAATAGGGATTTTATTCAAAATATTCATCTGCCATGCAAGTGAATGGCAGGATGAAGACAACATGGCTACTGAGTAGAGGTTGCTAAGGGGGGAAGCTCAGTCTGAGAGATGTAACCAAGCATCAGTAGGCAATCCTATGCAAATGAGGATAAGGATAGTGAATCCCAATATTTCCTGCTTTGTGAACCATGTCCCTAGAGTGTAAGAGTAGGAAAAGGGGAGTAGCAGAGTAGAAGATGGGTGACATCATGAGGAGGTATGTATCAAAAAGACTGTAAGCTTATTGGAGCAGAGTGGCATGTGTTTGCTGTGAGTTACTCAGGACTAGGAGAGGTGTGTCTACAGTTGCCTAAACTGAAACCCAGAAACCGAAAGTGTACTCCGTGGCTATCACTAAAGTTTATTGCAAAGCTGCTTACACTGTGTGCACGCGTGTGCACATGTGTAAACCCGTCTAAGCCTGTGTGCGTGCATGTGCACGTGTGTAAACCCATCTAAGCCTGTGTGCGCACGTGTGCGCTCGTGAGGGCGTGTTTGCGCTTGTTTGCGTGGCGCTGCCCCCTGTGGAAACAGAAAGGAAAAAGGAAGGAAAAGAGTTAACCAAGGAGAACTAGCAGAGCTGCCAGGTGAAATCAATCAGAATCAGGCAATTACGCAGGCAGTACAGTAGCCCAGCCCAGCACAGCACTTACAACTCTGCAAACAGCATTCCCCCATGTTTTTCTCAGAAACACTGCAACACTGCAGTCAACAAAGAGAAGTGAAAACTTAAAAAGCTTAAACTGAGACACAAAAATGTTAGGGGCTGCCATTGCTGTTATAAGGCAACATGTGCAAGATGCTGAGGGTGGTGCCATTGCGAATGCTGCTAAGCAACCCACAGTGAGGAGACGGAGAAGAGTGTACAGACACAGGGTAACCTACCAGGGGCTACATGAGCTAGAGATAGTGGAGCACTATAGAGTGGACAGAGAGCTCCTACAGCAAATTGTTGAGCTGTGCAGGCCATGGCTCACACACAGAACCAACAGAGGGGAACCCATCCCAGTGGAAACCAAGGTATGTGTTGGCCTAAGAATCCTAGCAACAGGTACCTTCCAGAGACCAACTGGTGATAAGATGGGGATTGCACAGGCATCAGCATCAAGGGTACTGCACCAGTTCCTGAATGCCATGTCAGCACATGTCGGTGATCATGTATATTTCCCCAATTCCCGTGAGGTATTGGCCAGCAATATGCATCTCTTCCAGCAAACAACGGAATGCCCTGAGGTAGTGTGTGCAATTGACTGCACGCACATACACATCAAAGCACCAGCTGGTGAGTGGGGTATGGCCTACATCAACCACAAGGGCTTCCACTCCATCAACTGTCAGGTCATGTATGATGCCCAAGGCATAATACTGAATGTGTGTGTTGGCTGCCCTGGAAGCTACCACGATTCCCATATCTGGCATCTGTCGCAGCTGTACCAGACATTTGCAAATGGGGACATCCCTGATGGTCACCTAGTGGGGGATGCTGGATACGCACTGGAGCCGTGGCTGATGACACCCATCAGAAATGCACACACACCTGAACAAGAACCCCATAATGAGGCACACGCACAAACACGAAATGTAATCGCGCGTGTGTTTGGGATGCTCAAGTCATGGTTCCGGTGCCTGGACACATCTGGTGGATCCTTGCAGTACTCACCAACTACATGTACCCAAATTGTCATGGAATGTACCATGCTACACAATATGATCCTGCAAAAACAGCTGCAGCAGGAACAGCATGGGGCAGGGTCAAACAGCCCTCCACCATTGCCAAGGCCTGCACAGGCACAGCATGATTCAGAAGAGGAACAACCTGAGCCTGCCCCAGTAGGCAGAAGGAGGCATGCCCAGTATGCCCTGGCCTTGGCAAAGAGGCAACACATAGCACATACACTGGCTCATTAGGAACCCTGGAAATTATACCTCTCTCTGACTCACACATAAAGTAAAAGGGATGCCTAACTTGACACTACCTGTTTCCAAACATGTATAGGGAGTGTAGTATGTGCATCCGACATAGGCAGCCCTGCAGCACCACCTGAGGCATGATTGGCATGTTTTAAGCAATATAAAGCAGTGCTAAGCAGCTTTTACCAATATCTAGTATATGTAAACAAAATTGCTCGTGCAATGTTGGCCGAGGTCGGGCAAAGTTGAGCAAAGTCGGTTAAACATTCTCATATCTGCTTTACTGTTCCTTAAGCAGTCTGGTTTGGCCAGCATGAAAATAAAAAGCAGTGACAGGGCTTGAACCCAGTATACTGTGCACTATAGTCACAGTACTGAACCACTAAGCCATGATAGCATTACAGTGGCACAGACACAGCAGGACAATTGTACACTAATGCAAACACAAAGCAATGCTATATCATGCCCCTAATGAGGCAAATGGGTAACCTCACCCACACGCCTACGCAGACAGAGAACATCAGGCCAGGCGTTGTGATGTGGGTTGTGTAGGCTATGAAGTCGCAAGCTAATATATGTGACAATGGGCAGTAGTATGCCTCAAGCCAGTACGATAGGCAACAGTACAGACTGTAATGGTGTCATGTACATAGCAGTGCAGGCACAGCAAATGTGTATAAGTGTCAGGTGAAACCCACATCCTATGTACACCCACAGTAACAATCCGGTGTGCCCACTGGTAGAAATGTACAAAGAATATCTGTCCCCCCTGTATGTAGAAATGTTGATAAGTCTATGCAAAGTGTCTCATGAAAGCCCTGCAGGCAAAGGATGATCCCTGTTGATCTATGACACAAAGGTGAGCCCTGCTGTAAAAATACACCTTGATTTACCATACACATATAGTATAAATGTGTATACTGTGTGTGTTCACACACTCCAACAAATGTAGTGGATGTCATTCAGCATCACACTGAAAGGTCATACTGGGCATGCTCACACATTTAAAGAAACTAAGCAAATGTCAGGCAGGAAGATACTGAAAGGTCATACTGGGCATGCTCACACAGGCTACATACGGATATGATAATAAGGGATCTATGGACAAATGTGTATAGTCATCTCTACTTCCAGAAACACATTCACAAAGTGGTCTGAAAATCCTGCTGTGTGTTCACACAAACTGCCAAGGTCTGTGCATGTAGGTCAAAGGAGGTTGCCACTACTCAGCAGTCATCAGACCTGTCAGACAGTACCACAACACACTTGCGATGAATCTGACTAGGCACGTTCAGCAGCTAGAAAGACCAATGTAGTACCTTAACAAGAGAATGTAACCCAAGCTGTACTCTGTTGCATACTGTCTACGCAGGAGATCTCTGCCCAACAGACAGGTCCATGTCATGGTTACACTTAGATCTGTTCTGAGTTACAGCTCAATGGCACTAAATGTACAGAGCCAACTGATATTGGCAACATCCTGGCAGATAGGATCAGTGTTAACTTTACCCCCCTCTCACCCATGAAAGAGCACATGTCTATAATAGAAGACTGCAAAGTTGCTGTCATCACGGCTGCACAGGTAAAAAACACTCTCCAAAGCCAGTATCACAGCAGCCATGAGACTAGATAACTTCTCAGTCTGTGTAGTATCTACTTCCCTGAAATAAACTTTAACATGGAAGGTCTGTGGCTACTGAAGTTTCCAGAGGACTGCAAACTAGGAGCCATCATTGTAAACACTAAAGATGTGGACATCCTACAAAAGGGCCTCACTGAGACAGATGGCTGTTGTCCAAGCCATGGGCTGTAGCTCAATGCCAAAAGGTGCATTATCATCACCTTTGTTAAAATCCCTGTAGCCAAAAACTACAACATAGGTGGTAGTATACCTCACACTGTAAGTGTGACAAGAGATCCTGGGTCACAGGTGGACAGTGGATACAACTGTGATAAGCACATTCCCACAGTAGTCAGGAAACCCTCTTATGTGGCACACCTCATCACAAAATGTGTCTCATGCAGAATAAAAGAGGACATTGTTCCCCTCTACTCACCACTCACTAGAAATATAAAAGAGTACAACGCCACTGTTGCTATGTACCTCACAAGACAACAACAACAACTGGAAAGCCAGCAACAATACCTCACAAAGAGCATTAGTGGCCTGAAATACATGCCATACACAGAGCATCGCAAAATGCTCCATCCGTACTCCCTTGCATATCGCCTCCTCAGAGGTGTTCACTGCCTAACATACAAAGCTATGTCAAACATAGAGCTGCTGGATATGATCCATGTAAAACACTCACAATCACTCTGCCCTTTGGACCCAAAATGATGAGTGAAATACAAAAGGAAGGGGTGTAGCCATTTACCTTATGGATATCCACACCTTCGGGTTACTGGCACAGCATGAGGCCTTGGAGACCATGCAAGTGCAACTAACATTAGGCAAAGCTGCCCATCAGATTGTAGCCTGCTACAGATCATGTACCTTGTCTCAGGAACCTCACTCAGTATTCCGGAGAACAATGGCAAATATAAAGGTCCTATCAAATACCATTATATGAGGAGATTACAACTACCCAAACATTGAGTGTGTGAATTACTCATATACAATGTCCTTTGCCCAATGTGTCCCACAGTTAAGAAACTCTAACACCCTGGAACAGCTGGTCAGCATGCCCACTACAGGTGACAACATACTGGACATGATCATCACCAACATGGGGCACCAGTGTTCCACAACAGAGATAAACCCCTTGCTGGGAATATCAGATCATGAAGTAATCACACTGGACATCCACATCCCACCCCCACACCCAATCAATGAAACCACTGTGAAGACATTTGCAAAAGCAAACTGCACACTTCCCCAGACCAAAGTGGAAAGTTCCGAAGACCTCTTGCTATAGGATAATGGTATGCAATCTGCAGAAACATTTACAAGTGCATCCTATGAGCATCTACAGGGATGCATGGAACGAGACATCACAAATAAAACCAAGATGCACTCCTCCAAAAATAGGACAACAAGCAGGTGTTTGTTGTCCATAAATAAGCTAGACAAGAGAAGGAGGAAACGAACACATGATAGATCCAACTTCACTAAAGGAAAGGCATCACTGACCATTATCAGGAAGAAACAATGATCACTCATAAAATAATCCAAGGATGGTTTCTAAAGACAAATAGCCAAGGAATGTAAGAATAACAACCACAAAGCCTTCGGTAGCTATACCAGACATGTAGGTGTCAACTTCCAAATTTGCTGTCAGCTACTGAAAAAAGGAATGAAGTACACCAAACTTTCATTGCCCACATCCAGGGGGACAAGTTGAGTGTAAACTCCCCCCATCACCCCCAAAGGGCCTGTGTCCATCACAGAAGGATGCAGAGACCTAGACGTCATGGACATGCAGGTAAAGACAGCCCTCACCAAAGCTAAGAACATAGCATCAATGTGACTGCATGTTATCCCAGGCTGCGTCTCACACTAGGCCCATAAGGAACTACACACTCACCTACATTCACTGTCCAGACTCAACCATACCACAGGCTATGTACCCAAAGAATGGCATACACTAACAGTCATCCAGGTCCACAAAGGGTGTGTCAAAACAGAACCCGGGAACCATTGCCCAATATGTCTACTCAGCCGGGTCTACACAGCTATTGAGCCAATTGTCATGGAACCCATACACTGAGACATTGGAGATCTCCAGACACTGGACTCTACACAACTTTACCTTGTTAAAGGCAGAGCCTGGCTCCCAAACCTAAGTGAGTTATTTAAAACAGTTACCATGAACATAGATGGAGGTGAAAGTAGTCCACACAGCCCACCTGGACCTCACTAAGGGCTTACTACACCATTCCCCACTCTGTCATCATGGACAAGTGTACCGGCTTGAACATTAACAGCTATGTCACAGGATGGGTGGCCAAGTGGCTCACAGATCAAACACACATGTTCATAGTTGCGGGTGCCATGTCCAACTCTAAGCCAATCACAAATGGCATCACACAGGTCTTGGTCCTGGGACCCCACCTGTTCAGTAGATACTCCTCAGACATACAGGGAAGCACGGCAGGTGTATGACTGAACAAGTTTGCTAATGAATGGTAACTGTGGTCCATATTCAACTGTACAGCTGACACAGACATCCTCCAGAAGTGTCTTACAGAGACAGATGCCTGGTGTCAAAACAATGCCCTCAAGCTGAATGGCAAAGAATGCATAGTCATCCCCTTTGGGTAAAACAAAGTGCACACAAATTACCACATAGGTGGTAATCCAGCATGTACGGAGAAAGTCATTATGGCCCTAGGGACACAGGTAGATAGTAAACTCACCTCTGATGATCACATGCCCAAAGTGTTTAGACATTCCTTCAATGTAGCCCATCT
This sequence comes from Protopterus annectens, assembly GCF_019279795.1. Taxonomy (NCBI): domain Eukaryota; kingdom Metazoa; phylum Chordata; order Ceratodontiformes; family Protopteridae; genus Protopterus; species Protopterus annectens. Next base: position 1,566,779,060 of record NC_056733.1, on the reverse strand, counting down.
AATGTCACCTAATGTAACCCACTTTGTATAGTCTGATAATGTTACCATCCTACAAATATACCTGTGGAAAGGATAATTCCCAGTAATGTGTATAGTGCGTTGTGTTAATGCGTACTCCTGTAGTATCATGAAGTAGTTAGGTAGGGGTTTGAATCCTGCACTGGACAACTGTGGGTGTGTTTGTGTGTGGTCTCCTTGGAAAGGAGCAACCTTTTAGGAGAGTAGTAAGAGACCTCAAAAGCGGTAAACTAACCTTTGTCAAGTCTGATGATGTCACCATTCTACAACTATACCTGTGGAAAGGATAATTCCCAGTAATGTGTTTAGCGCTTCATGTTAATGCATACTCCTGTCATATCATGAAGTAATTAGGTAGGGGTTTGAATCCTGCACTGGACAACTATGTGGGTGTGTTGTCCCCTTGGGAAGGAGTAACCTTTTAGAAGAGTAGTAAGAGACCTCAAAAGTGGTAAACTAACTTTGTCAAGTCTGATGATGTCATCATCCTACAAATATAGCTGTGGAAAAAAGAGCCCTCAGTAATGTGCATAGCACGTCGTGTTAATGCATACTCTTGTAGTATCATGAAGTAGTTAAGTAGGGGTTTGAATCCTGCACTGGACAACTGTGTGTATGTGTGTGGTCTCCTTGGGACAAAGCAACATCTTAGGAGAGTAGTAAGAGACCTCAAAAGCAATAAACTAATCTTTGTCAAGTCTGATGACGTCACTATCCTACAAATCTACCTGTGGAAAAGAGAATTGCCAGTAATGTGCATAGAGCATCGTGTTAATGCATACTCCTTTAGTATCATGAAGTAGTTAGGTTGGGGTTTAAATCCTGCACTTGATGAGTGTATGTGTGTGACACTGTTGGTCAATGTGTTGTGGGTGTTGCTTTTACCACTGTATGACATATCAGTATGCATTGTACATGTGCGCTAGCTGTGTGGCGAATACATATCTGTACATGTTACCTCAACGATTGCATGTGTGGGAACCCTGCTTTCTCCAAGAACACAGCTGTCATCCTTGCCAGACTGTGCTGCTGCTTCCCAGACCTTAGGTCACATCTGTATGCTTGTGACAAGCCCAGCCACTGCAGTGATCCCTGGCCTATGTCATCTGTGTCACACAAAGTCATTATGATCCCTATTGGAATGTGTGAGTGAGGGTCTATGGCCGAGGTATATGTCAGACCTGTTCAAATGCAGCAAAGTCTGTCAATGATGACTATTCATAACAGGTGTAGAACAACCTATGTGGATATGCATGCAGACCCCTTATTGCTTATGTGATCCACCAAGGGATTCCAAAATACCTTTGGGAATGTGATTAACAAAGGAGAGATGACATAACACTTGGTTGCATGTACACATTGGTACCTGTTCATCATGTTGGTGGCTACTACCTATGTGGTATTGTGGGGATAATATGTTCTGTAAATGTGGATGACTATGCTTAGTTTGGCTTATAGCTTTACAGCATGGGTTTGACAACAGGCATCTGTCTGTATGATACCCTTGTGGGGGATGTGTGTGTCATCTGGAGAATGCATTATAGACCACAGTATGCATTACCAGACATGGACGGACATATCCCTACTGTGATTGCTTGTACCTAAGAGAGCTATATGCCAAACAGGAGTGGTCTCAGTAATGGGTGCAGGTGAATACCAGTGGTTACTGGAATTGTATAGTACCTGAAGGATCCAAATTTTGCTGTGTGTCCTACATCTGTGTGTCGGTTGTCGAGACATCATCTAATGATTGGTTATGGTCAGGCTGTTGAAGTGATGTATACTACCAGAATGCAAAACAATGACAGATAGTAACAGTGTCACCCACAGCACAGTGTCAAACCATGTCATACACACATATGTAGTCAGGTTCCGTAATGTGTGTAGTACAATGCATACTGGCCACCAATAGAAACTATGGAGTGTTACTGTGTAATACAGAGCATGTCACCCTGGCCATGTGTCCACTATACACGTACATGCAGACAATGCACCTCCGCCATGTTCACAACTGTACACCTGCAAATCTGTGCTACACACATCCCACACATACTGTCCACTCTCTAACACATGTTGCCAATACTGCATACATCAGCCAAGTGGCACGTGTCCAGACAATACACAATTGGAACCAACACTGGTGTAAACAACACTACAATGACAATCATAGCTTTAATGCATCATGCCTGCTCAGCTACACCTTCAAGCATATCATTACACTCTACTGTTGACAACATGCTAACATTGCTATACTGCTATATAGACACCCTGTGCACCAGCACCATGGTAGCCTGTTCCTGCAGCGATGTTACAGATGACAGGAGGCGGCACAGGTTTCATCATATGCACAGGGTGTGTTGTTGATTTGCCAGAGGCCTACAGTGAGCCATCCAATTGACATGTATGTGTGTGTGTGTGTGTGTGTGTGTGTGTGTGTGTGTGTGTGTGTGTGTGTGTGTGTGTGTGTGTGTGTGTGTGTGGCAAGAATACTGGAATGGGCCAATGTTGTTGTAATGTGTGTGGGTATGTGTTAGCCCTAGGTGTCTGGAGTATGTGTGTGTGTGTCTACATGCACAAAGTTCCACCATGTGGCTGCCATATACGGGTATTTGTGGGACAGCCACCGACTGCACCTGCTAGGCTTTACAGATCACCGTCTCTTGCCACAGATATGGTACCTGTGCCCTGCAGGGGTGCTACTGACACTATCAGGTACTAAGCCAGACTAGGTGCTATCCCCAGAGGTGGATGGATGTAAACTGGACTCAGGTCCCTGCTGGGACTGTCCAGAGCCACGTGCACTTGGTCTTCTAGGACATTCTATGGACAGCCCAACATTGCTGGGGCTGGTACTGGCACTACGGGAGCAACTGTGGCTTGAGGGATGTCTGCGGCGACTGCCAGCTGCCGATGTTGCTGGCATACGTCCACATCGATGTCTCAACCATCTCACACTGTCCAGACAAATGGACATGAAATTGCGGAGGATATCTAATGTCTCTCCCCAACGTCTATCAGTGACCTCGGTGTAATGACGGACGGCACCTGCTAGGTCACAGATACTGTCAATAATGGCGGTGTTATGTGCCCTCTGTGCCCTTAGTCTCTGTCTGGTGTACCGTTCCATACATGCCCTTGCCTCCATGACAGCCTGGAACATGCACAACATTGTTAGACCTGTGGCATGTCTGCCAGAAGCATGATGGGCAGCAGTGCTCCTACGAGATCCCCTGGACATCTGCCTATGTGGTACCCTTCCAGACATCTGGGCATGGCTGCTGTGTTGGGATGCATGTGCCATGGATACCACACTGTCCTGGCCAATGCCAACTGTACACTGTCCCTCAGCTATGGGCATTGGTGATGGATGTATTGGCAGTATGACTGTATGCATGGATGGGGTGGACAGCTGTGTACTGTCGATTGGTGGCCCAACGACAGACCCTGGCAAACACGCCTGTGCCTCAACACACCTATCTTCATTATAACTATGTGGCTCAGTGACATCAGTTTCCCTGCTGCAGTGAACCAGTCCTAACACAGCACCTGTGGGAGGAAGACAGGAAACACACTTTACGACCTGTACATGATGTCGGCACACATGCACACATGAACACATGAATACATGAACACATGCACACATGAACACATGCATACATGCACACATGCACACATGAACACATGAACACATGCACACATGAACACATGCACACATGCACACAAATACACTCCTCACTACAACAGATACACACACACACCACCAGCAATCCAAAACATACTCAATAGTGGTTGAATGTGGGTTACAGTATCACAAGGCAAACAGTCATATCACACGTGTCAGCATGCAGAAAATGTGTTGCTCCAGACCATGCAGTGCAAGTGTAGACAGCCCTTGTTAATAACAGTATACATGGCTTTGATGCATGTGTGTTGTTGTTCAGTGATTGGCCTCACCCTGGAACGCAATGTGTACATGGACACAACATTGCTGTGCAAGTATTAAAAGGTCTGCAATGGCCTGTGCACCACCACTCACAGGTATACATACCATGGCTGGATGTGTATCTGTGTGTCACATAGATATCCATTTCTGATTACAGTGTCTGCGTCTGTAGCAGATAATTGTGGGCACAGGTTTAGCACATGCATGCTATGTATACACACAGGATGAGTGGTGCATGTATACGTGATGGAATACCATTGCTCAACATGGCTATTGTACAGTGGTTATGGTGAGTGTAGGACATATTGTGGACATGCCAGTGCCAGCCGTGACATGACATGCTACAACATGACTGCAACATTGAACATCACACATCCCCAATGTGTGTCATGTGACCTATACACTCAATAGCATTACAAGACATATATGTGTCACTTTGTACAAATGGTGATTGTTATGCATATTGTGTATAGGTGCATATGTTTGCACACACACAACATTGAGGTGCATAGCAATGACTGCTATGTGTAGTACTGTGGTCACTGCAACTGGATGGGGTGTAGTACCATGAGCCATCATGCATCATGTGGTCACTCAAGGCTACTAATGTGTGCCAGACTGCCACCTAGCATGCTGTACCTGAACTGCAGTACCGTAGCTACATTCACAATTACACAGCCACTTGTTACATGGGTTTGTAAGGAGCCCAATAGGGAGAATTGCCTAACATGAATGTGTTATGTGTTGAAGAGTGTCACACAGTCCCATGATAGGCCTCTACCTCTCAGGTATATTATGCATGCTATGTGGATGACATGTGGGATACTGAAGTGTGACCTTACAGCAGGTGTGTGGATAAGCCATGTGTAGCATGCTAAGGTGTACTGCTTATGACAAAGTTGTGTATGTTGTGTACATGTGTATCAACTATGCCTATCCAATGTCCAGTACGGTGTTGCCACAATTGTGTGCGATGCTCTGTATATTGCATGTGATTGGGGCAGCTACTGACATTACTGAGATGTGCATATTCTCACAGCAAACATGCACAACATGCATTATGCGTAGGTGTGTTACGTGTACATGGCTTACACCTCACCTATGACATGCACATTTCATTAGCAATATTAAATTTATAACACACTCACCAGCATCGACCGGCTGCCTTGCTGTCACACCAGAGGGACCTACAAGAATATGAGACAGTTTGTCAGTGGCCACAACTGTGGCATTGCTACTGTGAGTTTGCTAAACTACAGTAGTACAGCAGTCGACAGTCACAGGCGTACAGCTTATATTCCACATATCAGTATTGCACAACACTAGGCAGCACAACTGCTAAACACACAGTACACATCTCACATATGCATAATCTACCAATACAGGTAAAAGTAGTCTACAGACAGGGTGTGTTTCCTGCACGCTCTATGTCAACATGCTGGGTGGCTCCGGTCTCCATGATGACACATGTATGTTGCTGTTCCTGTTGTTGGCCAGGAGCCACTACGCTTATGAGCAGCTCCTCCACTCTGGTGAGGGGGAGATGAATGGCTACCCCACCACCTGTGGCAAGCTGTTGTCTACGGATATCAGACACACGCCGCCGGACATGTCTAATTAAATCACTGCAGTGATGGCATACCTGCTCATATGTCCGGTTATGCATGCCTATGTCATTTACCCGACGAACAAGATCTTGCCACAGTGCAGTCCACTCATGCTGGTCCTGGCTGGTTCTAGAGAACAGCAGGGTGTAGTGCTGCACCAGGCTGCTGTGTATTTCCTGTTCCTCTGCAGCTGTATAACACGGGCTGCATTGGTGGGCCATGCCCCTGGAAGACAATTAAACAATATGTGTGAGCAAGTCATGTGGCACACTTAACATTCTAAACTACAGATATCAATTAACTGCCATATATAGCATCCGACTGGCTGTCAGAGGATACGCATGTTCAATACCACATATTAGTGCTCATGCCACAACTGGCTGACAGTGCCTGGCATGCTCTATATATCAAACCATGTTCTGCACAGCAGCAAAGAGAAGCCAGTATGTAAGACTATACACCAGTACATGGCACATTGTATGTGACACAATGCACCACCTAGCCACAGGAGGTATATATCAAGCTAATGCATAAAGAAAGATGTCATCCATTGCAATGAATGTAAAGTAGAGTTACAGTATTACCAGTATACCACCCTAGTCGTTGATGCCAAACCCCTGCCTAACATATGTGCACAGTTGTTAATATAGGTGGCATACTACTGTACTAGACTATACATGTTGCTAGATACACACATATACCCTGTAATACACATATGATTGAGGTCATGGTACAGGCATAATTACACACACATCAGACATACATACAACACACAAATATATCCCAACCCAGATGAGCTTTACCTGTGTATCATACAGCACTGTGTGTCACTACTTACAAAACCTTATGCCTGAGGTATGTAATCTGTGAGGACTACAGGGAACACACAAAACAGTGTTTTCAAGCAATGTGAACATGCACCATACTGTACTATTTAGGCCTACAGCTTCAGGTAGTACTACAGTTCATATGGGAGTTGGATTCACCAGCAGTACCACTCACTAAGCATACATGTATTGCTTTAGCCTACAATGGGACATCACAGTCGACAACAAGGGACTACATCACACCGTATGCCATACTACGTTTTCTGCCAAGCAATAGCATACACATCTTTTGCTGGGATCACAGGTAGGACACAAACTACCATGACAGAAACAATTTCACACTAAGCTATCACACCTTTATAGACCTTGCACACATTCACCAACACAATCACCATCACACTCAGTCAACCTCACATAGCAATTATTGCACTAAGTACATGTTTGTGTGCATCGTGTCATAGGTAGGTAATACTCTATTGGCCCTAGGGCCTACAGCAGCCTAGCCATACTCTAGCTTGGCCTTTTCACACATGTAATTTAATTTCACTTGCCCCTGTCAACCAGAGCCACAGGGGTGATTCCCGGGGTGTATTTCCTATCTCCCAACCAATCATCAGGAGAATTTATGACAACTGCTAATGAGGAGCTTTGTTTGCTATTGATAGGTGGTTTGTTCCAGAGTATGGCATGTCTCTTAGATGGGAATCTATCTCTCCAGCATGTGCTGTTTAGTGAGCTGACAAGGTTTAGGGCCCAAGAGCGTGTATCTCGGAGGGATTGTAATATGTTTACGTGGAGGATGTCCAACAGCTATGGGTGTGACATAGCTCTGTATGTTAGGCAGAGGTCACCTCTGGGTAGGCGGTATGCAAAACAGTCTAGCTGTGGTTTTGTGAGTCGGTCTGCATAGGGCATCTGTTTGAGGCTGGTATTACTCTTTGTGAGGTATGTCTGTGGCCTTTCCAGTTGCTGTAGTTGTCATGTGAGGTACATACCACATGGGTCATTGTACTCTATAATGGGTTTTAAGTGTGATGAGTAGAGGGGAACACTGACCTATATTTCCCTAGATGACACACCTTTTGTGATGACGTGTACCACATAGATAGATTACATGACTAGTGTGGCACTGTGATTATCAAAGGGGAGGCTACTGTCCACCTGTGTCCCATGTTCCCTTTTCACACCTTCGGTGTTAGGTAGACTACCACCTATGTGGTAGTTAATGGGTACAGTGTTTTGGCAAGAAGGGATGGCACTGCAGTATCAACACTGAGCTTCAGTCCATGCCTTGGTCACCAGGCACCTTTCGCAGTAAGTATGACCCCGTGTCTCTCTCTCTCTCTCTCTCTCTCTATATATATATATATATATATATATATATATATATATATACACACATACATATAAACATCCATTGCGTACATATAGGCACATATACAGTCCACTTTTCATAGTGGGAATATCAATTATGCGACAGTTGTGAGATATACAGTTATGTAATAATATTGCACAGTGTTGTGCCGAATTTATTGAAGGTGTCCTCAGCCCATGTAGCTTTAGCAGGCCTCACTGGCTGCAACACTGCAAAACTGACAAATCATACCCACAGCGTTTAACCACCACATGTCATATACCAGCACTGCATGCTGTTTTCTTTGCCACACACTATGACCTATATAGAGATATGCACATAACAACCTTCAACAATATATATATATATATATATATATATATATATATATATATATATATATATATATATATATATATATATACACACACCCTTCACAAACAGTTGCAGTATGTCCCTTGCCCTATGCACATGTACAGATACATATAGATACGTACTGCTGCCACATATGGATGATTCACAGTATGTAGAGCACTCTTCAAAAACATCCACTACATGCCAGCAAATGCATATGTGTTACATACCTTTCCTTTGTATTTCTCTGTTCCGTCTGTTTTTAAAGGAAATTTTTTTTATGGGGTTTTCTCTGTCTGTTGATGTTGCTCTTTCTTTTTTGTGTCTGTCTGTTTCTGTCTCTTTGTCTTTGTCTGTGTCTCTGTCTCTCTCTCGCTCTCTCTCTCTCTCTCTCTCTCTGTTGCTGCAATGATATTATTGCATGTGTGGTCAGCAAGTACAGCCTGCTTTTCCAGGTATCTGCACATGTGCATGTGATGGCCTCTGCACCAATTGGTGCCCACCATTTAGTAATTGCATGCAGCCTGCTGTGTGGTAATTGCAGTACTCACTGACATGGCAGCTCACTGCTATAAAATGGTAAGTTAGGTACGTGTAGCCCTTTCAGCTTTCCAATGTGAGGCCCAAGCTTGTTTGCTGTGGAAACTGTTGTGTCAGTCAGAAGGTTGGTATACTTCTTATAGCTGAAGCTAGGGTTGTAGCCAGTGATTTTCATGTTGTACTCAAACCTGAATGTTGCTGCTTCTAGTACACACTTGTCAGTGTAGAATTTTACTCACCCCTCCAAATGCTAACACAAGATACATGGGAGTATGTACTTTCTTTTCTAATTAGACAATCAACTGCCATACAAAAGTAGTTACTGCAATGTATTCTTCTGGCACATGAACTGTTTGTGAACTACTATACTGTAAATATTAATTTACTCACTTCTGAACAGTTTGTGTTTTTTTTGTGTTGACATTAGCACAGGCTGCTCAAGACAACTGGACAAATTTAAGTACTGTGTATACCTACCTACATCCTTGGTAGAGCCTGAATACACATGTATATTTTTCTTTTGGGTAGGGGTGCAGAAGTACAGAGAGCATTATTTATTATTGTGTGATGTTTATCTTGCTGAACATACAGGGTTGCTGTGTACCTGTTAGTCTATCAAGGCAAGTAGTCTGTCTGCGTAGCTCTCACTTGTGGACATATCCAGATGGTAGCCAGAGGTTAGCCTGTTATTCTTTGTCTGTGCACCACACCGGTCTTTTCAGCACTGGAACAATGGCATTGTCACAGTTGGTTGCTACCAGTACATGGCTACATCCCTTGGTATTTCACTGTTGTACTCCTACATAATGGTGTGCTTCTGGAACTCCTTCCAAAGCTGTTTGCACAGTGTGTAACAGCAGAAAAGCTGATATACCTGTGTGTTTCTGCCTCTGCCAGGCCTCTGATACACTCAGGTATATATTTGAACAGCCTCAGGTAAAGGTACATATAAGTGAGGTACACCTGTAATATATTACAGACATTAAGTTGAGACTGTGAAAGAATCAGAGCTTATGTATTAATACACCTTTTCTGACGTGCAAGCAGTGTCTACTCTTACTTATTGACATTATTCATTAAGTGTAATTCCCCACTTTTCTGCCTAACATCAGTACTTTTCAGAGGGATTCAGAGGGACACAGCTAACATTTGTTTACAAATCAGGGGCATCCCTGAAAAGCAGTCACAGCTGGGAAGTATGGCCTCTGCCCCATTCAAATATGCCAGTGTTTATCCTGCTCTGATACTCTGTGGGGTTTGTAAAGTGCTACTGTAACATTATTTCTTGCTAGAATGGCTGGTTCTCTTTTCACAGTCATGTCATGCAATTCCACAACAACTGCTGGTAAAGATCAACAGAGCAAGGTTTGTGTTATGGTATTCTTATTTTCCCTTTGCATTCACTCATTGTAATGCATGATGTATTTATTACAGCACCAACTTGTACGTCTACTGTGGCTTAGTGGTACTTCATGCAGTGTAGTGTGTCCAAGGTCCGGGGTTCGAGACTGACAGAGGTGTTTTATTTTGCTGCTCAGCAGAACAAGGGCCCTGCCATGCAGAGTGACTAAGGCACTTTTAAGCAGTTGTAAGCGGGTTTGCGCAGGTTTGCGTGACGCTTAGCAATACTTAGCTAAGCGTACACAAGTGCACACTCGCGCAAACCCACTAACTACTGCCTAAAAGTGCTTACTCCCGCTAACCCCCACGCTAATTTCTTTGAAAGAAAAGAAAATGGGGAGATAGGAAAGTAGTGAAAAAGGGGGCACAAAGAGGGAAAGACAGTAGGGAAACCAGCTCAGGATGTGCAGGATGGGTGTAGGGAAGGTCTATAGCTGCCCATTTCTTTACCAGCAACAGCTGTGCATATGTTAGAAATTTGGAGTGAAATTTGAAACCTTCCACCCCTGAGAGAGGGGTGAGGACAACAAAGTATGTTGTACTGCCAATTATAATTATCAGTTTACATGTCCAGCAGACATGTGTATGAAATGGGCAGCTATGTATGGGGCATAATTTTTTTGTGGGAACAGATTGCCCTTTTTTTTGTTTTTTCAGGTGAGAGTGGGATGTGAGGTAGAGGAAGTAGGTATATTTGGGGAGGTAGGTTGGGGAGGTAAACATACAAGACAAACAAGACGCATACAGGGGCAGAATATGACACATGTGGTGGGTGAACACAACTGACGGGGACGGATGTTTGGCTATCGCAAGCCCATGAGCCCACAGATGGCAACAGTGGAACTGAGATCCCCACCCATGGGCAGTCACCACTGCACCTTCACAGCCCAGAGGGTGACTGTGCTGGGGGATGAGTAGGAGGGGCAGGCTCACCCATGAGTCACGCCACTCGTGCCTCAAGCTGGCATAGAGGATCGGTGACCGAACGATTGATCTCCCTACGCACCACAGCCTGGACCGTTCGGAGGGTGATAGGTGGCCCTCCTCCGGCCATACTTGCATGGGGGGATGAGCCCCATCCCGTGCAGTGCTTCCACCTGAAGGTGGCATAGGGCCACCAGAGGAGGAGGTCCCGGGCTGGGCACCGGACATGCTGGTGCCAGGTGCCATCGCCAGCTGAGGTGGGAGTGGAGGGTCCACTGGGACCAGCCTTCCTATACATTCTATGTTTAGCAGGATTTAATGACAATATGGGTTAGTAACAGACAACAGCATTCCAAATTAGTTGTAACAGCATGCGGTAGTATTCCCATTAACCCAACACACAAGAATTCCAACAGTTGAACAGCAAGCATAACACATGCATATTTAGAACAACAATGGACATTCCAACAGCATGCAGGGTTGATTGGTGGCAACAGGCCACCAAGATTGTGGTATGTGAACAGGGCACATGCCTCAAAGTACATGCAGATATTTATAAACCAACAGGACATAGGTCCCAACAAAGTTTTTCAGATTACACATACCCATTTTAGGTGTGGAATGGCATTATTTATGACCATAAAGTAGGGCGTAAAAAGATCACTCCATTAACAACTTATATATACTTATAACTTTACTCTACATTCCTACTGACTGCAGGTATATATCCCCTACATGTATTATTACACTAGGCAGTGTCCATTAAATTGTGAAATGGGTTTTGATAGTTGTTTATATACCTGACCTGTATCTGACATACAAACTGTTCAAGATGCAGATGTTACTGCTACGTATTTATATATTTAATTTATATTCATATATCTACATATCTGTCTGTCTTCAGGTGACATTATCAGCTACATTTCAACAGACCCCTACATTTCTAGCAGCACACTGACATTTCTGGGGAACACAATCACAAGCTACTCATGTGCCAGATTAACCTGTACATGCTAGCCATGAACCAACAACCAGCTTTACCAGAAAGGCTCATCCAGACTCTGCTACACTTTGCTGTGAAGGAAAGGTTAGTTTGCTGTTATTTTTTGTATTTCTGTATTGCCTTTCTATATTTTGAATACTGTAGTTTGTTTTCTTTATCTTGTGTTTTGCTTGCATTCTGTTTTAACAGCATATTAAAACTTCAAAAGAGACCACAGCTCTCTCTGTTCTGAGTCAGGCAGAATTTTTTCCCTCCCTCCCACCCATTTAAGTTGTCTTGTTAAATACCACTGTCTTTCTAGTTGCCCGCCTCTTATGTTAATCTGACCATATATCTCATTTCTCTCTACTTTCACTGGCTTATGTGAGTAATCACAAAACCATCACTTTTGAAATCCCACCCTTCAATTATTTAAATTTATTGGCCATCCTACAGTATTTCATAGTACCAAAATACAAAAGTAACCACCCTTTCAGTCCATCTTGCTGTTTTAAAAATAGTAACTCTCCACTAAACCTTAACTTTTAAACAGGTAAAACTCAAGTTACCTACTTTCATATCTAACTTCTCTAGTGCACACTGCAGAGTGCATTCTTTTCAATCTTACCTTTAAGCATCCCTGTTACTAGCACTTTCTCTAATACCTAAAAGATCATCTCTACTTGACTCCAAGTAGACTTTTCTCTATCTGTTAAACCTAGCACTTGCTCCTACAGTACTTATTACCTTGATACGGCACTCTTATAGATAGCACCCCAAAAGGCAACCCCATTTCTCGGTCACCCACATCCCGGAATCTCTTTTAAAGTTTTTGTCTAGTCCTTCTAGCATGTCGAGGATCAGTTGCTAGTGTCCTCTCCTGCTCAGCTAGTGAACCTGGGAATATTGAGGCAATGTTACAATTGCCTCATGTACCTGAACAACCCTCTCCTCCTCCCACAAAACACAAATACATGCGAGAGATGCAACTATACGGCCAAACTGGAGGCTGAGCTCTCTCAACATAGGACTGGCAAGACCAGTCAGGCGGAGAAGGTTACCACACACACTATAGACCCAGTCTCACATAGTACCATCACAACCTCAAATCATACACATAAACACACAAAGACATACTCGGCTCTGATCAAAAATCTACCAAAACAGCAGAGGCCACCAAAGCAGACACCCAAACAACCACCACCTCAGAACACAACACCTGCAACACATAGACCTCACAGTCAGAGTGTCAAACAGTCACAGCCCTTAAGGCCAAACACAATGCCAGACACACTAGTCATTGGTGACTCCATAGTCAGACACACTGACGTCCCGCTCACCAGACTGAGTAAGGAGAAGGTCACAGTAAGCTGCCTGTCGGGCGCTAGAATCCGCCACATCGCAAGCACTCAGGTCTCTCAACAGCAGGTACAAATACGACTCAGTCATTGTCCACGCTGGTGTAAGCGACCTGAGGCACCTCCTTGGACTACATGAAAAGAGACATTGAGGAGCTCTCTGATTATGTAGCCCAGGCAGGTATGACCCTGACCTTGAGCAGTATCCTACCTTCACCAAGAATGATGCCACAATACAGAGATAAGATGATCAGCTTTAACAATTGGCTTAAACTCTGGTGTCATTCAAAGGGGATCCAATGTCTGTCTGCCTGGGATGATATGCTGGACAAGCCACGCTGCTTCATGAGGGACGGCTTGCACCTGTCACCCTGGGATTCGGATATTGGCAAAGGCTCTTGCCACCCCATAGTGCCTTTTTAGGCAAGGCTCAAATTCTAAACCTACCACCCTAGAACACAAAAAGGAAAAAACTAAGGGTAATGCTGCTCAATGCCAGAAGTCTAAATCTCAAAATGCACGCACTCGAGGCCCTTCTCAGTATGGAGAACATCGATGTCTGTGCAGTGACAGAAACCTGGTTCAAGGCTCCTGAGAGCACCCCAGCACTATCAGGTTTTACCTCTTATCATGCGTTCCGGCCCCAAAATCCGGACAATACCAAGAAAGGAGGGGGGGTATCCATATTCATCAAAGACACCCACACCTCAAGACTGGTGGCAACGCACGATGCATCGGAGACCATCCAGGTGCAATTAACCATAGGCAAGACTGCTCTGCAAACTGTAGCATGTTACAGGCCACCCTCACAAACTCAGGAACCTCACATGGCCTTCCTGAAAACATTAGAGGGGATAAATGTATCACCAAACACCATCATACTAGGTGACTTCAATTACCCTAATATAGACTGGGAACACTACTCAAGCCCAAACACCCTAGCCCAAAAGTTCCTGGAATTCATAAACTCAAATGCCATGGAACAACTAGTCACCATCCCCACAAGAGGAGAAAACATACTTGATCTCATCATCACGAACATGGGAGCACAATGTTCAACACGAAGTATACCCCTCACTGGTGAGATCAGATCACAAACTAATCTCGCTGGAGGTCCTCATCCCACCCCACCTGAAATAAAAAGACCACAGTAAAGAACTTCTCAAAAGCCGACTTCACACTTCTAAAGACTAGTGTGGTCTCCTTTAAGGCCCCGAGCAGGCGGAAAACAGTACTCAAGCCGCTGAATCACTTACAAATGCCTTCTACCAGCACCTGCAGGACTGCATGGATAAGGCAATCCCAAGCAAAACAAAGACTCTTTGTGCCAAAGGCAAGCGTCCAGTCTGGTGGACCCCAGCCATAAACAAACTCTACAACAAAGGAGGAAGCTACTACAAGATAGAGCAAAATCCTTAAAAGGTAAGACACCCTTGATCACTATAAGTAAAAACTAAGAGCTCTCATAAAATCATCCAAAGCAAATTTTGAGAGAAAAATAGCTAAAGACTCAAAAGACAATCATAAGGCCTTCTTTAGCTATGTTAGAAACCTGGGAGGAAACTCCCAGATATGCTCAGAACTAGTTCAAAATGATGTGAAGATTACTGATCCTACAGACATTGCCAACATACTGGCTGACAGGTTCAGTGCAAACTTCTCCCCTCCCCAAAGGAGAGATATCTATACCAGCGATTGCAGCCCCCAAACATCTCCAACGCCCAAGTGAGAACTGCTCTCTCCAAAGCAAAAACACAGCATCCATGGGACCTGATGGTGTCCCCGGCTGTGTGCTCCACGAACTCAACGAGGAATTAAACCCACAGCTAGGACAGCTGTTTAATCATAGTCTTACCTCTGGATACGCACCCAGGAGTGGCGCACTGCAACTGTGGTCCCACTTCACAAAGGCGGTGCCTCCACCGACCCTGGAAATTACCGGCCCATTAGCTTGACAAGCCTTATCTGCAAAGCCATGGAGAGGATCATAATGGACCTCATAAATAAAGACATAGGAATTTGCAGACTTTGGATCCATCCCAGTTTGGCTTTGTCAAAGGCAGATCATGCCTTCTAAACTTGGTTGACTTTTGAAACAGTCACCAAAGCCATTGATGAGGAAAGGCAGTCCATACAGCCTACCTCGATCTGGCGAAGGCCTTGATACAATACCCCACTCGGGTATCATTGAAAAACTCATCAGCTTAAATGTTAACCCATACATCACAAGATGGGTTGCAAACTGGCTGAGTGACAGAACCCACAGGGTCAGAGTTGCTGGCGCCATGTCAGACTCAAAGCCTGTCACAAGTGGTGTACCACAGGGCTCAGTCCTGGGCCCACTCTTGTTTGGCATCTACTTTTCCAAGTACAAGCAAACACAGGAGGGTTATGGCTGACAAAGTTTGCAGATGACTGCAAACTGGGCCATAGTAGAAAACACATCTGACACAGATATCCTTCAGAAGGGTCTCACAGAAGCGGATAACTGGTGCCAGAGCCATGGCCTAAAGTTAAATGCCAAAAATGCATAGTCATACCCTTGGGCAAAAACAAGGTTACCCCTAGCTACCAAATAGGTGGCAATCCACTGAGCACAGAAGAAGTTATCAGGGACCTGGGGACCCAGGTTGATAGTAGTCTGTCATTCGACACCCATGTAGCTAAAGTAGTTAGGAAGACCTTCTACATTGCCCACCTTATCATGAAGGGATTCTCATCTAGATCAAGGGAGGTCATAGTCTCCCTATACTCATCACTCATCAGACCAATGATTGAGTACAATGCCCCATTCGGAATGTATCTCACCCGACACTTGCAGCAGCTGGAGAGGCCACAAAAGTTCCTCACCAAAAGGATAAAGGGTCTCAAACATCTGTCCTATGCTGCCCGACTGAAAGAACTCCAGCTCTATTCAGTCGCTTACCGCTTGCTCAGAGGTGACCTTTGCCTAACATACAAGGCCATGTCAAACCCAGATTTGATGAATATGCTTCACCTCAAAAAATCTAGATCCGTCAGAGCCACAAGGGCGGGAGTCTTAAACCTCGACATGGCTATTAATAGGACGTGCTGGAGGGATAGATTCATCACCCAAAGACTCCCTATGCTGTGGAATAAAATCCCGGTATATGTGAGGCAGAGCACCTCGCTGGCCTTGTTCAAGAGAAATCTTGACCAATGGATGGGAGATCGCAGATATACCCCAGGGATTACCTCAGTGTCACTGCTCAACAGAGGCACAGCAAAATAATGGGTATAGTTCCCCATACTAAAGGGGTGGCGTAAGCCACAAAACTATGGGCTAGGCTTGTAAATGCCCTCGGGCAGATAGCCTAGTATGAACCTATGAACCTATGAACCTATGAACAGTTGAGGACTGTATATATATGCTTAAGAGCTACTGGCATTCCCTTCATCCACTTTATATGGACCTACCCAAGTGTGGATTGACAGCACTTAATACAACTGTACTATTTCCATAATGCAAGGGTACAACAACATATCAAAGAAAGTGAAATGGACACAATCCAGGAATTATACCTTTATTAATTATATTACACACTTTTGTAGTGGCTCTCTCATTCATTTCATATTTTGGTGCATGCAGAACACTTTTATTCCAGACTTATTATAGCTTTATTAATTGGTTACAACACCTTTTCACGCTCTCTCACTTATTTTATATTACAATACATGCGGAGACTTTATTCAAGACTTATTATACCTTTATTAATGGGTTACAACACTCTTTTTCAGGCTCTCTCACTTATTTTATATAACTGGACATGCAGAGAAGTTATTCAAGACTTATTAGACCTTTATTAATGGGTTACAACACTCTTTTTCAGGCTCTCTCATTTATTTTATATAATAATACATGCAGAATAATTACTAACCTGCCTGGTGGAGCAGCCTTAGCAGCCTATCTGCATAGGCTTGCCGATTTGCAGCACGGACACCTGCTACTGTGAAGTAAATGAAGGGCTATTGAGACATACCTATCCATTATATAGACTACAATAGCATTTCTTACATACTTCATTCCATGGCTACCTACTCAGTAGTGGGGCATCTTGCATGTCACGGGCCTCCTGTATCCATCGGTTCAGTTGGTCCTGCTTCTGTCTCTTCAGGTCTGCATGGTGGTGACGGACCTGCTCACTAGTCTGAGGGACACCTGTGGCACTGGTGAGATCATGAGCTAACCGGTTCCAAGCCTCCGCTTTGTACTCCGTCCCTTGAAACTGGCCCTGCAGGAGTCTTGACTCATGATGGTGGACAAGGAGTCAAACCATGTATTTTGACTCCTCGATGCCCCACTGTTGCGCTCGAAAGCGAGTACCTTCTCCAGCACCGGCCATTCTGACTGCAGATGGGAGCTACAATCAGTTATGGCGAGTATTCCCGCCTATGGAGCTTAAATATGCCTCATTTCCCACACTTATTTGTGATTGGCCGTTTTTGAAAATTCTCAGCTAACAGCAAACCTGCTTAGCAATGGTTAAACTTCCATTTATAAGAATATGTATGTTAACAGTGCATGTTTATGCTAAGCTGTCATTAGTGGTTCAGTACTTTGATTATGGTGCACAGTGTCCTGGGTTCTAGCCTTGTCATTGCTTTTTATTTTACTACTGTCCAGACAGGCTAGGGGGTGTGGCTGTGTTTAGGCGACTTTGCTCAGCTTTGCTCTATGTTGCTCCACATTGCCCGACATTGCCCGACATTGCCTGATTGTGCGCTGGTTAGCGCGGTGCACAGCTCCACGCAAACCTATTGCTTCTGGTAAAGCGCTACTTAGCTATGGGCAACTATATTGCACTAGATAAAGTGCTGCTTAGCTATGGGCAACTATATTGCGCTGGGTACAATGCTGCTTAGCTATGGGCAATTATATGTCAATATCCTTAATGCTGCTCACCTTCTTATATTTATATATATACATTTTGTTCATTAATACATAGGCCATTTCAATGCTTTTTACTAAAATTTCATTCATATATGTCAGGAATGATTTTATATACTAATTTAAAACATAAAACAGAAAGGGGAGTGGTGGGACTAGAACCGGGAATGACTCCTCTTTGTGCGAAGGCTCTACCACTACTCTATTTGGCTTAATTTGCATAAACATTTCTTATTATGCTCTTCGATGTCGAAATTGCTAACTGTAGCTAAGCAATGGGCACACCCGCGCAAATACGCGCAAATACGGGCAGCTATATCAGGAATTATAAAAAAAAATAAAAAGTTTATATTTTACAGTTACAAAGGGGTTTAGTATGTGGGGATGTGTAGTGTTTGCTATGTGTACATTTCAGCGGACTCGCTCATTACACTTGTCATTTTCACATTTATATGGTTGCAGGAGCGTGGATATTTGGACTGCTCGGCAGTCCAACATGCCCCCTGCAGTCTTACACGCTCCGTGTTAGCCTTCCACTTGAGTCAGCATGCCCTCATGCATATGCATGACACGCTGACGTCATACTCTTAGACGGCAGTCTCCGAGTAAGACTTAGTTAGTCTTACACGGAGGATTACTGAATCCCCCACATAGTTATGCCAAAACATAGCACTTTCCCCAAACACATGCATTTGTCTTGCTTTATTTTTGTTTAATGTGCCCTTTTTGCCCTTATTACATTTGTTTTGCTCGTTTAAACCCTTTTCATACCCAATGTAATTTTCTTGTGCTCGTTTTACTGCAAACATGCCCAGTTTTGCTTTGAACACACTCACTTTACTTCAAACATACTCATTTTATCTTTAAACATACTAGTTTTGCTTTAAACATAGTTGTTTTGCTTTACTGTTAATTGTTTCATCAATACCTTTATTTTACACATTTCTTTTTAACCACACAACCTTTTTGTGCCTTCTGCTTGCTCAGTAATGCAGTTTGTGCCCTTGTAACACCAGTTTTATCTCTTTTATCAAATAAATAGTTCATGATACTTCTCATTACCTTTAATTCTTTTCTGGCTCTGCTTGTGCTCATTTCTCTTTTTTTACCTTCACTGTCATCTCTGCACCTCATGGCTCTGGATTTTATTCTCTTCTATCCCAATTCTGGCACCATGTTGATCTCCTACTTTGAACACAGCAGAAGAGTCTTTGTGGGTTCTGTTCAAGCAGCTTTATTTTATACAAACACATCACTATAGATGTTTCTGACTTTAACTTAAGTAACTTTGATACAAACTAACAACTGTGATCATGCATGCTCTCACTGTGGTTGCTCTTACAAAATGGCACTAGGGAGGGCACAGGTCAGGAATTTATATGTGCACGTACAACCTTGACATGCTTCTTAAAGATATAGCACACTTCACTTGCATTCTGATCTACACTATTCAAACAGGTTTAACTGATCAAAGATGAGTAATTACAGTGAAATATATATTACTCCAAAGTCTGTTGACCTAGAAGTTTGAAATATTACAGAGGTGGTGAAGATGTCAATCCCAAGCATATGAATGTGTGTGGGAGGTGGATTTTCACAACCATAAAATATTATCAAAAATTTTCCATCCAGTTGGGAATTCTTTGCCAAATGGACTTCAGTGAAATGGTAACCAATAACTAATGCAGGTCCTTTAATTAAGTGTGCATTTTAATAATGAGAGAAACATAATCATACATAGATGGGATGATAGCCTGTTAAAATAAAAGTCCATATGTTACCCGTAAACACAAAGGCAGTACTAAAATGTTCCTGAACATTTTCCATGAATTTTTCAATTAGGATTTAAAAACTAACAATTTAAATAAACTCAGCATTAGAGACCATTAAACTTTCACATTTCAATTCTTCAGTCCTTCTTAGGCACTTGTAGTAACATCTTCATGGACACTGGCTCTTGATTTTTTTTAATATCCATAGGCAAAAGTTAACTGAAAGCAAAAATGTTATATTTAATGGAATCACCATCCATAAATATCAAAGACTCTGGGAATTCCATTTTAATCAGCAGATGTATTTTATAAGGGCAGATGACACTGTCATTGTGATACAGTATCAGTCTTACTTGTATTTAGATTGCAAGTCTAAACCTCAAAATGCACTCTCTCGAGACACTCCTAAAAATGGAGAACATTGATATCTGTGCAGTAACTCAGAACTGGTTCAAAGCTCCAGAGAGCACCCCTGCAACACCAGGCTACAACTCCTACCACACTTTTCGGCCACCAAACCAGGACCAAAACACTAAATGTGGAGGAGTGTCAATATTCACCAAGGATATTCACACCACCAGGCTAGTTGCCCAACACAATGCGTCTGAAATTCTCCAGGTGCAACTAACACTAGGTAAGACTGCAATCCAAATTGTAACTTGCAACAGATCCCCCACCATGCCCCAAGATTCTCACTACACCTTTCTAAACATACTGGAAAATATTAAGATAGAACCAAACACCCTAATACTGGGTGATTTTAACTATCCTGCCATTAACTGGGAAAACTACTCGTGTACCAACACCTTTGCCCAACGGTTCTTGAAATTCATAAATTCCAATGCCCTGGATCAACTAATCCATAGTGCCAGGAGGGTCTCCAATATCCTAGACCTGGTCATTACCAACATGGGAAATCGATGCTCCACACCTATGGTCACCCCCTCATTAGTCCGGTCTAACCATAAGCTAATCACCCTTAACATCCACATCCCATCCCCACCCCCCAGTAAGGAAACCTCCATAAAAAACTTCTCCAAAGCCAACTTCATGCTACTCAAGTCAGAAGTGACAGACTTCATGACACCCATGCAGATGGGAACTGAAAGTTCAACTGCTGAATCCTACACTAAGGCACTGTATGAGCACATCCACTCATGCATGAATTGTGCCATCCCAAATAGAATCAAGATGCTCCCATCCAAAAAAAGGAAGCCAATCTGGTGGTCCCCTGCCATAAACAAACTTTACAACAAAAGGAAGAAACTGTTGCAGAAAAGAGGAAAATCCCAGGATAGAAAAAAACTCCCTTAGCAGCCTCAGTAAGAAACTGAGATCCCTCATAAAATCCTCCAAAGCTAGTTATGAAAATAAGATTGCCAAAGATTTCAAAGAAAACCACAAGGCATTCTATAACTATGTCAAGAATCTAAATGGCAATACTCAGATCTGCTCTGAGCTAAAACAGAATGGCATTAAATATACTGATCCCAAGGATACTGCCAATATCCCGTCAGATCAATTCAGTGCCAACTTCACCCACCTCTTGCCTCCTAAATGGCCCATCTCAATACCGGAAGATTGCCAAATTCCGGTAATAACAGCCACACAGGTAAAAAACGCACTCTTCAAAGCTAAGAATGCAGCATCCATGGGACCAGATGACATCCTGGGCTGTGTACTACATGAACTACAATATGAACTGGCACCTCACCTAAGTGTCATGTTTAATCATAGCCTCACCTCAGGTTTTGTGCCCACTGAGTGGCATGGAGCTACAGTTATCCCACTCCACAAGAGGGGATCCACCTTGGATCCCAGAAACTACCGTCCCATCAGCCTGACAAGCCTTATCTGCAAGGCCATGGAGTGTATTATCATGGAACTTATAAACAAAGACACTGGCAACCTTCAAACACTGGACCCCACCCAGTTTGGGTTCATGAAGGGCCGATCTTGTCTCCTGAACCCGATTGACTTCTTTGAATCAGTCTCCAGAGCCATGGAAAGGTGGTCCACACAGCCTATCTAGACCTTGCCAAGGCCTTTGACACTATCCCCCACTCTGGAATCATAGATAAACTTACTAAGCTGGGAATTAATCCCTACATCACCCAATGGGTTGCTAACTGGCTCACTGACAGAACCCACACTGTAAAAGTAGCCGACTCCAAATCCAGCTCCAGACAAGTGACAAGTGGAGTACCTCAGGGTTCAGTCCTGGGACTGCTTTTATTTGGCATCTACTTCTCTGAAGTACAGGCCAACACTAAGGGACTCTGGCTAACAAAGTTCGCAGATGACTGCAAATTGGGAGCCTATTGAATCCACAAATGATGTGGATACTCTACAAAAGGGCCTTACAGAAACAGATGCTTGGTGCCAGAGCCATTTGCTCAAGCTCAATGCCAAGAAATGTATAGTTATCCCCTTTGGGAAAAAACATGTACCCGTGAATTACCATATAGGTGGCAGTACACTAAACACTGAAAGTGTGATAAGAAACTTAGGGACACAGGTGGACAGTGGTCTCACCTTCGATAACCACATTACAACAACAGTCAGGAAATCTTTCTATGTGGCACACCTCATCACTAAGGGCTTTTCATCCAGAAAAAAGGAGGTCATTGTCCCACTGTACTCATCCTTCATTAGACCCATTATAGAATACAACGCCCCATTTGGTATGTACCTCTCAAGACATCTGCAACAACTGGAAAGGTCACAGAAATACCTCACTAAAAGAATCACAGGCCTAAAGCAGATGCCCTATGCAGACCGCCTTAAAAAACTCCAGCTATACTCTGTCACATATCGTCTACTCAGAGGCAATCTCTGCTTAACATACAAGGCCATGTCAAACCTAGAGCTGTTGGACATGCTACACTTAAAGAAATCCCAATCCCTCAGAGCCACATGCTCCAGGGATCTAAACCTTGTTATCACAATAAACAAAACATGCTGGAGGGATAGGTTCCTGACCGAGAGACTCCTCAGACTCTGGAATAGATTGCCCACACATGTCAAGCAGAGTGCCTCTTTGGCCCTCTTCAAAAGGAACCTTGACGATTGGATGGGAGAAAGGAAATTCACCCCAGGGATCACGTCAGTCGCCCTGCTAGACAGGGGTCCAGGGAAGTAAATAGTGTGGGAAGAAATAGCCATGGAATTGTTATGGCTAGGCTTGTATAAGCCCTAGGGCTGATAGCCTAGTACCAACCTATGAACCTATGAATCTTGCTGTTGTGAAATAAGTGCTGTGTGAGGAAGAAGGAGGCTTAATGCTAAGGGGTATTAGAAATGATGGCCCTGCATAACCTGGAGACTAATTTTTTTTTCCTGGAAGGCCCATAACTCTCCATCACATGAAATATTACTGCTGGCCTCAAAAAAATAATTGTAACAAGAACCTCAAAGATTTCAAACTAAAAAGACTAAGGATTTAAAAGACCTGAGCTACCTGAAGAGACTGGAAGCTATATTTCTTTATTCAGTATCATATACTGTACACGTCTTAGCAGTGACTTGTGCCTCCCAAGTAGGGCCATAAGGGATCCAGTAATCTAAATGCTCTTATGCCTTCAAAAAGCAAACAATCCTACTATCACCAGGTCATCGTTCAATTACAAACTGTATTTTTATCTAAGAAAAGAGTGAAACAATCTCCATTGATAAGGAAGATGGGCTACCTCAAATGGAGGAGTTTAATTATCTTGACCCTTGATCACATTAATGGATAGAGGGGATCTTTAAGCTGACCTGTGGAAGGATGCAGAGACAGCAGTATTGTTAATTCTGTTTCAGACTCTGGTGCTGCAGTAAGAGCTGTGTCTGTGCCCATTTCCTCACATATGGTCATGACTATGCTTTTCAGTGCTGACAGAAGGTGATTATGGCACTGGGAGCCTGTAGTCATTAGTATACCAGGCATGGCCCACTGGGAGGAGACTCCAGAACAAACCAAGGATACAATAAAAGGATAAATAGTGAGGCATTTGGCAATCTTGGAGGTTTTCAGTATACAGATCATGTGTTGAAAGAAATCAATTTAGGTAGCTTGGGCACTGCTCTGTGTGTGTTCTACAGGAGGGCTGCCAGCCATGTACCACTGGGAAGAGGCCATGAGGCAGGCTCAGTCTGCATTGGAAAGATTATGGGCTGGATTTACGAAAGCTTGCATGGAGTGCAAGAAGAGTGTAGGAGCTCACGAAGGCAATATGTCTGCCGTGCGATCCAGGTACAGCCAGCGGGGGCGTGCACGAGAGCTGCTAAAGCTACTCTTGCACGGACAGCATCATGGTATGCAAATTACCTAATTTGCTACTGAAAGCTATGCAAATAAGGTAAATTTGCAATCCAGGAAACATTAACCTGCCCATGGAAGATTAGTGTTATCTGCAGAAATGTACTCCATTGGTAACAGAGTACCATTCGGCAAATAGCTAAACTGAGCTATGACAGCTCCAAATAAAGGATGCATACAGTTGAGGAAGCATGCTAATGGCCAGATATAAGGCCATTGCCATTTATAAATGTTTAAAATTATTAAAATCGAACTTTTTTTCCCCGATCTCCAATGTTTAAGCATAGCGCAGCACCGCGCAAATGTGTGGTGCTTTAAAAAACAAGAAAATAATTTAAAAATAGCCAAATATATTCATTTTCACTAAAAAGCTTATCCTGCCATGCAGGCAAATGGCAGGCTGAAGACAAAATGGCCACTGAGTACTGGTTGCTAAGCAGTGGGGGGGGGGGGGAGCTCAGTGTGAGAGATGTAACCATGCATTAGTAGGCAATCCTATGCAAATGAGGATAAGGACAGTGAATCCCAATTTTCCCCAGCATGTGAGCCATGTCTCAAGAGTGTAAGTGTAGGAGTAGGTGAGTAGTAGAGTAGAATATAGGTAACATCATGAGGGTGTGTGTCAGAAAGACTGTAAGCTAATTGGAGCAGTGTCTTGTGTTTGCCCTGAGTTGCTCAGGATTGCAAGAGGCATGTCTACAGTTGACATTTTTGAAAACCAGAAACTAAAGGTGCACACCGTGAAAATATCTGAAATGTCTTGCAAATGTGCACACAGCAAGTGCGCACGTGTGTGCATGTGTGCGCTCGTTTGCGCAGCGCTGCCCCGGGTGGAAACAGATAGGGAAAAGGAAGGAAAAGAAGTAGTAGGAAGCTAACCAAGGAGAACTAGCAGAGCTGCCAGGTGAAATATATCAGAATCAGCCAATTACACAGGCAGCAGACTAGCCCAAACCAGCCCAGCACTTTAAACTCTGCAAACAGCATTCTTTCCTGTTTTTTCCCAAGAACTCTGCAACACTGTAGTATACAAAGAGGGAAAGCTTAAAAACTTTAAAGTCAGACAAAATGTTAGGGGCTGCTCTTGCTATCGTAAACCAACATGTGCAAGGTGCTGAGGGTGGTGATGTTGTGAATGTTGCTGAGCAACCCACAGTGAGGAGATGGAGAAGAGTGTACAGACCCAGAGTAACCTACCAGGGGCTATATGAGCTGGAGATAGTGGAGCGCTATAGGATGGACAGAGACCTCCTGCAGCAAATTGTTGAGCTGTGCCGGCCATGCCTCACACACAGAACCAACAGAGGGGAACCCATCCCAGTGGATACCAAGGTATGTGTTGGCCTAAGAATACTAGCTACAGGTACCTTCCAGAGACCAACTGGTGATATGATGGGGATTTCACAGGCATCAGCATCCTGGGTACTGCACCAGTTCCTGGATGCCATGTCAGCACATGTCGGTGAGCATGTATATTTCCCCATTTCCCGTGAGACATTGGCCAGCAATATACATCTTTTCCACCAAATAGCAGGCTACCCTGAGGTAGTGGGTGCAATAGATTGCACGCATATACACATCAAAGCACCACCTGGTGAGCGGGGTAGGGTCTACATCAACCGCAAGGGCTTCTCCTCCATCAACTGCCAGGTTATGTGCGATTCCCAGGGCATAATAATGAATGTGTGTGCTGGCTGCCCTGGAAGCTATCATGATTCCCACATCTGGCATCTGAAGCAGCTGTACCAGAGATTTTCCAATGGGGACATCCCTGATGGTCACCTAGTGGAGGTTGCTGGATACGCACTGGAGCCGTGGCTGATGACACCCATCAGGAATGCACACACACCCGAACAAGAACTCCATGATGAGGCACACTCACAAACAAGAAACATAATTGAGCGTGTGTTTGGGATGCCTGGACACATCTGGTGGAGCCTTGCAGTACTCACCAACAACATGTACCCAAATTGTCATGGTATGTGCCATGCTACACAATATAATCCTGTGGAAACAGCTGCAGCAGGAACAACATGGAGCAGGGCCAAACAGCCCCCCACCATTGCCAAGGCCTGCACAGGGACAGCGTGACTCAGAGGAGGAACAACCTGAGCCTGCCCCAGTAGACAGAAGCAGGCGTGCCCAGTATGCCCTGGCCTTGGCAAAGAGGCAACGCATAGCACATACACTGACTCAGTAGGAACCCTGGAAATTACACCTCTCTCTGACTTGCACATACAGTAAAAGGGATGCCTAACTTGACATTACCTGTTTTTAAACATGTATAGGGAGTGTAATATGTGCATCCGACATAGGCAGCCCTGCAGCACCACCTGAGGCATGATTCCCTATTTTAAGCAATATAAAGCACTGCTAAGCAAATTTTACCAGTATTGAGCATATTTAAATACAATTGTGTGTAGCTGTGACCACGCTAACCAGCGCAATGTCGGGCAATGTTGGGCAAAGTCGAGCAAAGTTGGGTAAACACACTCACGCCTGCTTTACTGCTCCTTAACCAGCCAGTGACAGGGCTCGAACTCAGAATACTGTGCACTATAGTCACAGTACTGAACCACTAAGCCATGACAGCATTTCACTGGTGCAGGCACAACTTAAGTCACTCACACATACCAGTTGTGGGGGGTCACATACCTAACAGTCACAGCCAGCAGGACAATTGTAGACAAACGCAAACACAAACAAATGCTGTATCATACCCTCTGAAGAGGCATATAAGTAACCTCCCCCCAGGCCTATGCAGACAGATAACAGCAGACCAGGCAGTGTGATGAGGGGTGGGTAGGCTATGAAGTCACAAACTAATATGCATGTAATTGGAAGCTAAGGTCTGTAGTACAGTGGTATGCCTCAAGCCAGTACGATAGGCAACAGTACAGACTGAAATGGAGTACCTGACATAGCAGTGCAGGCCAAGCAAATGTGTATAAGTGTCAGGTGCACCCCTCATCCTATGTACACCCACAGTAACAATCAGGTGTGCCCCCGGGTAGAAATGTACAAATAATAGCTGTCCCCCTCTATGTAGAAATGTTAATAAGTCTCTGCAAATTGACTCATGGAAGCACTGCAGGCACAGCATGCTTCCTGTCAATGTACAACACAAAAGTGAGCCCTGAAGTAAAAACCAACTTCATTTTTCACACACATATAGTATATATGCTCATAGGCATGCTCACACACTTAAACAAATTTAGCAAATTTCAGTCAGCAGCATACTGAAAGGTCATACTGGGTGTGCTCACACACTTAAATAAACAAAACAAACGTCAGTCAACAATATACAGAAAGGTCATACTGGGCATGCTCACACACTTAGGCCATGTCTGAGTACAACAGTGGGCTACACATATCTGGCAGTTGCAGTTCTTACTCCAGACACTTGTCACTATTCACCAATCCTGCCTTGTGCACACAGTGATATGAAAACAGACCCATATAATATATTGGACCCCTGCCATAATCAAACTATGTACTACAAGTAATTAAGTTGTTCAAAGAAAGTGAAAATCCAAAGAAGATCAATAAATCTCCGATCAGTATCTTCAAGAAACAATGAGCACTCTTAACATTATCCAAGCCATGTTTTGGCAAATATATTGCCAAAGAGTCCATAGAGAACCATGAAGCTTTCTTTCGCTATGTCATAAATATCAGTGTAAACTCATATATGTTCTGAGTCAGTGCAAAGTGTAAATGAATACATGTACATGACTGACATTGCCAACATCTTGTCAGACAGGCTCATACATATTTACCCTCCTCTCACTGACAAAAGGGCCCATTACCATACCTGGAGATAGTGAAAACCCAGAAATCACATATACAATGGTTAAACTGTTCTATTCAAACCTAAAAACACAGCATCTATGGGATGACATGGCTTCCCTGGCTGTGTCATATGTGAACTCCAAAACAAACAGACCCTGCACCTGAACATTCTGTTGAGACTCACCTTCTGTACAGGATATGAAACTGTTGAATGGGTTACAGCAACGTTTGGCACACTCCACAAGTGTTTGTGCACAACAGACCATGGGAACTATTGTCTTATAAGCCTAATAAGCCTGATCTGCAAGGCCATGGAGTTCATCATTATGGATCTCATAAACAGAGCTGTTGGGAGCCTACAAACACCCAACCCTACCCATTTTGGTTTGGTCAGGGGCAGATCATGGTTCCTAAACCTGCTAGACAGTTTTCAAGGCAGTCACCCAGGACATACATCAATGAAATGAGCTCCACATGGCCTACATAGACCTTGAAAAGCCCTTTTCCAACATCCCACACACGTCGTATCCATAAAATCAACAATCTGTGCATAAACACATATGTCATCTGATGGATTGCCAACTGGGGCACAGATAGATCCCACAAGGTAAGAATTGTGGTCTCCTGTTCAAGCTGGTAACAACTGCTGTCCCCTATGGCTCAGTCCTGGGGCACCTCCTGTCTGTTGTATACTTTTCAGAAATACAGTCAAACCATGAGGGCTATGGTTAGCAAAGTTTGTTGATGACTGCAAAAAGGTTGTCATAATCGATGTTTGGGACAACAGAGATATCCTTAAAAAGGGTCTCAGTCAGACAGATGTGGTGTCAAAATTATGGCCTCGAGCTACAGTCATACAAATACCACATAGGTGCCAACACCATAAATATGGAGTCAATAATAAGGGATCTATGGACACATGTGGATGGTTATCTCTACTTCCAGAAACACATTCACAAAGTGGTTAGAAAATCATGCTATGTGTTCCCACAAATTGCCAAGGTCTTTGCATGTAGGTCAAAGGAGGTTCTGTCTACTCATCAGTCATCAGACCTATCAGAGAGTATCATGACACACTTGTGATGAATCTGACTAGGCATCTTCAGCAGCTGGAAAGACCACTGAAGTACCTCAAGCAAGAGGATTACTGGCCTCAAACAGTTGCCCCATGCAACAAGACTGAATTTAACTCAATCTGTACTCTGTTGCATACTGTCTACTCAGGTGATCTCTGACCAACAGACAGATCCATGTCCAATGCAGAACTGATGTACATGCACTATCTGAAGTAAACCCAAGCTCACTGTGCCACATGCTCTAGGGATATCATCATCGCAACAATAAATAGAACATGCTGGAGGGATACATTACTAACTCACAAACTTCCCTTGCTTTGGAACAGGCTCCCAACCTACATTAAGCTGAGTTCCTAACTGACACTCTTCCAGAGGACCCTTGATGAGTTTATGTGAAACTGAACTGTCACACCATGGATCACTTCATCAGCTGTACTATACAGAGGCCTAAGGAACTAATCCCATATGTGGTGATAGCTGCACACTCTGGCCATACTAATATATGCCTTCAGGCAGATAGCCTATTACCTACATATGTACCTATATATATATATATGTAGGGGGAACACAGTATAATAAGCCAAAGATGGATGGGCAGAGATGTGTGTAAGAGGGTGACCATGACAGGGAGCCATCCAGGACTGTCCCACCTAGCACACATCCCAATGGCTCAAAAGACATGAGGTGCACATCTCACCCACTATACATAACATCCACCGGTATCTGTAAGCATTACAGTGTATGTGGTCCATGTGCCTGCTGTACAACGTGATTGTACAATGAAGTACACATCTACTATCTGTAGACATGTACCTGTCACATAGATTCATAGGTATGTAGTAGACTATCTTCACAAAGGCATATATTAGCCTAGGCAAGTTGTGCAGCTTTCACCACCCCATTGGGTAGTCTCCCAAGCCCTAGTTCTAATAGTTAGTACCCTAAGCCCCTTTCTAGTGGGGCTGCTGATGTGATGGCTGGCATGAATTGTCTGTTTCCCATCCACTCATCAAGGTTCTTATTGGAGAGTGTCAGCGAGGGACTCTGTCTGATGTACATTGGGACTCTGTTCCACAGTAAGGCAAGTGTCTGGGATGGTACTGTATCCCACCAGCATGTTGTATTCATTGTTGTGATGAGGTTCATATCCCTGGAGTGTGTAGTGCGACTCAATTTTGTTATCCATAGATGGAGCATGTTCAACAGTTATGTGTTGGACATGGCTCTGTATGTTAGGCAGAGTGTGCCTCTGAGTAGGCAGTATGCAATGGAGAACAGATTTAGCTTTACCAGTTGTGTTGCATAACACAACTGTTTGCGGCCAGTAATCCTCTTGGTGAGGTACCTCTGTGGTCTCTACAGCTGCTGGATATGCTTAGTCAAGTACATCCAAAATGGTGCATTGTACTCAATGATGGGTCTGATGACTTAAGAGTAGAGGGCCACCACTACCTCTTATGATCCTGATGCAAACCCTTTGTTGATTAGGTGGGCCACATAGGATTTCCCAATCACTTTGGCAACATGGTTATCAAAGGAAAGATGACAATCTACTTGTGTCCCCAGATCCCTTATTACCTTGTCAGTTTTAAGGGGGTAACACCTATGTGGTAGCTTGTGGGTACTTTGTTTTCACCAAAGGGGATTACTATGCATTCTTCCACATTGAGCTTGAGGCCATGATTCTGACACCACACATCTGTCTCATAGAGTCCCTTCTGGAGAATATTTGTGTCATCCGGGGAATCTATTATGGCAAACACTTTATAGTTCCCAGCAAACTTAGTCAACCACAACCCTCCTGTGTTGGCATGTACTTTTGAGAAGTCTATACCAAACATTAGGGACCCCAGGACTGAATCCTGGGAGACACCAGTTGTTACCGGTGTAGAGTGTGACATGTAGCCAGAAACTCTTAATTTGTGGGATCTATCTGTGAGCCAGTTTGCAATCCATCTTGTGATGTATGGATTCATGCCCAGGTTGGTGAGTTCATCTATGATGCCTGACTGGGGAATGGTGTCAAAGGCCTTAGCGAGGTATAGGTAGGCTGTGTGGAGCTCATTTCAATCATCTGTAGCCTGGGTAACTGTCTCAAAGAAATCCACCCAGTTCAGGAGGCGTGATCTGCATTTGACGAAGCCAAACTGGCTGTGCTCAACTGTGTGAAGGTTCCCAATGTCTTTATTGTTGACTTCCATTGGCTCCATTGCCTTGCAGATCAGACTCGTCAGGTTCATAGAGCATGAATGCCAAGGGTCTTTTGTGGCCCCACCCCTGTGGAGTGGGAACAACGTTGCTGTGCAACATTCTATGGGTACATATCCTGTAGAGAGGATGTAGAGAGGTGTAGGTATCCTTGATGAATATGGATACATCCCCACCCTATGTGCTATGATCCAGGTTCTGATGCTGGAAGGTATGGAATGAGTAGTATCCTGGTAGTGCTGGTGTGCTGTCTGGTGCCTTGAGCTAGGTTTCTGTTACTGCACAGATATTAATATTCTCCATACTGCGAAGTGCCTCAAGTGTGTGCATCTGGAGGCTGAGACTTCTGGCAATGAGTAGCATTTAGCTCACTTTGTGGTTATTTGTGTTGGTTACAGGGTTTGGTTTGTCCTGAGTGACCGGTGTTCCACACCTGAAGTCAACATCTCATTGGTCCGATCTGACCATAAGCTAATTACCCTACATATCCACATTTTGCCCCCACCCCCCATTAAGGAAACCATGTTCAAAAATTTCTCCAAAGACAACTTCATGCTTCTTAAGACAGATGTGGTGAACTTCAGGACACCCATGCAGATGGACAATACAGTTACGAATACTGAATCCTACACAATTGCACTTTATAAGCACTTGCATGAGTGCATGGATCGTGCCATCCCAAACAGAACCAAGATGCTATCCTCCAAGAAAAGGAAGCCAATCTGGTGGTCCCCTGCCATAAACAAACTGCACAACAGAAGGAAGAAACTGTTTTAAAAGAGAGTAAAATCCATGAGTGGAGGAACTCCCTGGTCAGCCTCAGTAAGAAGCTGTGATCCCTGATAAAATCCTCCAAAGCTAGTTACGAAAACAAAATCACCACTGATTCTAAAGACAACCACAAAGCATTATATAGCTATGTTAAGAATCACAATGGCAACACTCAGATCTGCTTTGAGTTACAGCACAATGGCACTAAATATACAGACCCAACTGATATTGCCAACATCCTGGCAGATAGAATCAGTGCTAACTTTACCCCCCTCTCAACCATGAACGAGCCCATCTCTATACCGGAAGAATGCAAAGTTGCTGTCATCATGGCTGCACAGGTAAAACCCACTCTCCAAAGCCAGGAACACAGCTTCCATGGGAACAGATAACATCCTGGGCTGCATTCTACATGAACTACAGAACGAACTGGCACCATACCTAAGTACCATGTTCAATCATAGCCTCACCTCAGGCTTTGTGCCAGCTGAATGGCGCACAGCGACGATTATCCCACTACACAAGAGGGGAGCCACCACGGATCCAGGGAACTAGTGCCCCATTAGCCTGATGAGCCTGGTCTGCAAGGCCATGGAACGTATCATCATGGAACTTATAAACAAAGACACTGGTAATCTCCAAACTCTGGACCACAACCATTTCAGGTTTGTAAAAGGCAGATCATGTCTCCTAAACCTGATAGACTTCTTCAAATCAGTCACCAAAGTCGTAGACAAGGGTAAGGTGGTTCACACAGCCTATCTAGATCTTGCCAAGGCTTTCAACACCATCCCCCACTCTGGAATTATAGATAAACTCACTAAACTAGGTATAAATCTCTATGTCACAAGATGGGTTGCCAACTGGCTCACTGACAGAACCCACACTGCGAAAGTAGCAGACCCCAAGTCCGACTTCAGACCAGTGACAAGTGGAGTACCACAGGGTTCAGTTATGTGTCCTGTCCTGTTTGGTATCTACTTCCCTGAAGTACAGGCTAACACAGAAGGTCTTATGCTAATGAAGTTCTCAGATGACTGCAAACTAGGAGCCCTAATCAAAAGTACTAATGATGTGGACATCCTACAAAAGGGCCTCACTGAGACAGATGCCTGGTGTCAAAGCCATGGCCTCAAGCTCAATGCCAAAAAGTGCATTGTCATCCCCTTTGGTAAAAACTCTGTACCCGTGAACTACAACATAGGTGGTAGTATACTTAACACTGAAAGTGTGATAAGAGACCTTGGGACACAGGCGGTCCATAGACTTTCCTTTGATAATCACATCACCACAGTAGTTAGGAGATCCTTCTACATGGCACACCTCATCACAAAAGGTATCTCATGCAGAAAAAAGAGGTCATTGTTCCCCTCTACTCATCACTTATTAGATCCATTATAGAGTACAATGCCCCTTTTGGTATGTACCTCACAAGACATCTACAACAACTGGAAAGCCTACAGAAATACCTCACAAAGAGGATTAGCAGCCTCAAATACATGCCCTAGACAGACCATCTCAAAACACTCCAGCTTTACTCTGTCGCATATCGCCTACTCAGTGGTGATCTCTGCCTAACATACAAAGCTATGTCAAACACAGAGCTGTTGGACATGCTCCACTTAAAGAAATCCCAATCTCTCCGAGCTTCAGCCCCAAATCCCAGACCGAAATACAAAAGGAGGGGGTGTATCCATTTTCATAAAGGATATCCACACCTCCAGGTTAGTGGCACAGCACGAGGCCTCGGAGACCATCCAAGTGCAGCTAACAGTGGGCAAAGCTGCTTATCAGATCCTAGCCTACTATAGATCACTTACCTTGTCTCAGGACCCTCACTCAGCATTCCTGAGAACACTGGAAAATATAAAGGTCCTACCAAACACCATGATATTAGGAGATTTCAACTACCCAAACATTGGCTGGGAGAATTACTCAAGTACAAACTCCTTTGCCCAATGCTTCCTAGAGTTTATAAGCTCACACGCCCTGGAACAGCTGGTCACCATGCCCACTAGAGGTGACA
Organism: Protopterus annectens; assembly: GCF_019279795.1. Classification (NCBI taxonomy): domain Eukaryota; kingdom Metazoa; phylum Chordata; order Ceratodontiformes; family Protopteridae; genus Protopterus; species Protopterus annectens. Next base: position 1,566,744,895 of record NC_056733.1, on the reverse strand, counting down.
ACATACTGGACCTGATCATCACCAACATGGGGGATCAGTGTTCCACACCAGAGGTGCACCCCCTCACTGGTAAGATCAGATCATAAAGTAATCACACTGGACATCCACATCCCAACCCCAAGCCCAGTCAAGGAAACCACTGTGAAAAACTTTTCAAAAGCAAACTTCACACTTCTCAAGACTGAAGTGGAAAGTTTCAAAGCCCCCTTGCTACAGGATAATGCTATCCAATCCACAGAATCCTTTACAAGTGCATTATATGAGCATCTACAGGGAAGCATGGATCGAGCCATCCCGAGTAAAACCAAGACTCACTCCTCCCAAAAGAGGAAACCAGTCTGGTGGTCCTTGGCCATAAATAAGCTATACAACAGAAGGAAGAAACTATTACATGATAGAGCAACATTCCAAAAAGGAAAGGCATCACTGATCATTATTAGCAAGAAACTACAATAGCTCATAAATTCATCTAAGGCCAGTTTCTAAAGAAAAATTGCCAAGGAATCTAAAGATAACCACAAAGCCTTCTTTAGCTATATCAAACATTTAGGTGGCAACTCTCAGATATGCTTTGAGCTACTGCAAAATGGCAAAAAATACACTGAACCAACTGACATTGCCAACATCCTGGTGGACAAGTTTAGTGCAAACTTCACCCCCCCTCACCCCCAAAAGGGCCTGTGTCCATCCCAAAAGAATGAAGAGCCCCAGCCATCACGGACATGCAGGTAAAAACAGCCCTCTCCAAAGCTAAGAACACAGCATCAATGGGACCGGATGGTGTCCCAGGCTGCATCTTACACGAGCTCCAAAAGGAACTAAACCCTCACCTAAATTCACTGTTCAGACTCAGCCTTACCACAGGCTATGTACCCAAAGAATGGCATACAGCAACAGTCATCCCACTCCACAAAGGTGGTGCCACAACAGAACCTGGGAACTATCGCCTTATAAGCCTGACCAGCCTGGTCTGCAAAGCTATGGAGCGAATTATCATGGAACTCATAAACAGAGACATTAGGAACCTCCAGACACTGGACCCTACCCACTTTGGCTTTGTTAAAGGCAGATCCTGCCTCCTAAACTTAGTTGACTTATTTGAAACAGTTACTAAGGCCATAGATGAAGGGAAGGTAGTCCACACAGCCTACCTGGACCTAAATAAGGCCTTCGGCACCATTCTCCACTCTGGCATCATAGACAAGCTTACCAGCTTGAACATTAACCCCTATGTCATGAGATGGGTGGCCAACTGGCTCACGGATAGAACACACATGGTCAGAGTTGTGGGTGCCATGTCGACTCTAAACCAGTCACAAGTGGCATCCCGCAGGTCTCAGTCCTGGGACCCCTCCTGTTCAGTATATACTTCTCTGAGGTATACAAGCAAGCATGGGAGGACTATGGCTGACCAAGTTCGCAGATGACTGCAAACTGGGGGCCATAATTGATTTCTGGCTGACACAGACATCCTCCAGAAGGGTCTTACAGAGGCAGATACCTGGTATCAAAACCATGGCTTCAAGCTGAATGCCAAAATATGCATAGTCATCCCCTTTGGAAAACACAAAGTGCCCACGAATTACCACATAGGTGGTAATTCACTAGGTACGGAAAATGTAATTAGGGACCTTGGGACTCAGGTAGATTGTAACCTCTCCTTTGATAATCACATTGCCAAAGTGGTTAGATATTCCTTCTATGTAGCCCACCTAATCACAAAAGGGTTCATTTTTAGATCAATAGAGGTCATTGTGCCCCTCTACTCATCACTCATTAGGCCCGTAATAGAGTACAATGCCCCATTTGGTATGTACCTTAATTGGCACATGCAACAGCTGGTAAGACTACAGAAGTACCTCACCAAGAGGATCATGGGCCTCAAAGAGATACCCTATGCAGGTCGACTAAAGAAACTCCAGCTCTACTCGGTTGCTTACTGCCTGCTCAGAGGCGATCTATGCCTGACGTATAAGGCCATGTCCAACCCAAAACTAATGGACATGCTCCACCTCAAGAAAAACAAATCTCTTAGAGCCACATGCTTCAGTGAATTAAACCTCAGCAAAGCAATAAACAGGATGTGCTGGAGGGATAGATTCCTGTCCCAGAGACCTCCCTCGCTCTGGAATAGAATCCCAGTTGATGTTAGGCAGAGCCCCTCGCAGACTCTCTTCAAGAGGAATCTTGACAAGTGGATGGGAAATTGTAAATTTACCCCTGGGATCACTTCAGTGGCCCTGCTAGACAGAGGCCCAGGAAACTAATTTAAAAGGGAGGCGAAAGCCAACACGTTCTGGCTAGGCTTATAAATGTCCTTGGGCAGATAGCCTAGTACCTACCTACGAACCTACACACTCTAGGGACTTAAACCTTGTCACCACAATAAACAGAACATGCCGGAGGGATACATTCCTGTCCCAGAGACTTCACATACTCCGGAATAAACTACCTTTCTATATCAAACAAAGCTCCTCATTAGCACTCTTCAAGAAAAATCTTGATGATTGGATGGGAAATAGGAAATTCACCCTGGGGATCACTTCTGTGTCTCTGCTCGACAGTGGCACAGGAAAATAAATTTCTTGGGTGGCAAAAGCCAGGGTACCTTTTTGGCTGGGCTTGTATAGGCCCCAGTGCCAATAGCCTACTACCTACCTATGAACCTATAAACCTTTGAGCCTTGCCTAAAAAAGGTAATATGGGGACAGCAAGAGCCTTGGCCAGTATTCAGAAGCATAGGGGGCAACAGGTGCAAACCATCTGTATTGAAGCAACAAGGCTTGTCTATCATGTCATCACAGGCAGACAGAGACTGGATCCCCTTTGAATGACACCAGAAGCTCAACCAATTGTTGAAGTTTATCATATTTCTGTTATATTGCAGTATCATGTAGGTGAAGGTAAGATGCTACTCAAGGTTTGACCCTGTGTGTGCCAGCATGTGGTGCATCAACCCATATATGATATGGTCATGGCCTATGCATACAATACACTCACAATAGACCTAGTATGATAAGCCTGCTGAGGTTAGCAAATGTGAAAAAAATCCTTTGTGCAAACTGTCAGCAAGTAATGTCTGTATTGCACCCTGTAACTCCACATTATTTACTGAAGTGTAAAGACGTACTTAGTTTGGATTAAGAACACCGCACTTGCCAACTGTGTGTGTGTGTGTGTGTGTGTGTGTGTGTGTGTGTGTGTGTGTGTGTGTGTGTGTGTCTGTGTGTGTGTGCGTGTGTGTGTCTGTCTGTCTCTCCCTGGGGAGAGAGCAACCTTTTTGGAGACTACTCACACCCCTTAAAAGTGGTATACTCATCTTTGTCAAGTCTCATGATGTCACCATCCTGCAAATATACCTGTGGAAATGTAAAATCCTAGTGAAGTGTATAGCATGCCATGTAAATGCGTACTGCTGTAGTATCATAATATAGTTAGGTAGGTGTTTGCATCCTGCACTTGCAAACTGTATGTGCCTCCATGGGGAGGCGCAACCTTGCTGGGAACTGCTCACACACCTTAAAAGTGGTATACTCATCTTTGTCAAGTCTGATGATTTCACCATCCTACAAATAAACCTGTGGAAAATTATAATCCTAGTAATGTGGATAGCGCATCGTGTAAATGCGTGCTGTTATAGTATCATAATGTAGTTAAGTAGGGGTTTGAATCCTGCACTTGCCAAGTCTGTGTGTCACCCAAGGGAGGTGCAACCTTTTTGGAGACTACTCACACACCTTAAAGGTGGTATATTCATCTTTGTCAAGTCTGATGATGTCACCATCCTACGAATATACCCGTGGAAAGGTGAAATCCCAGTAATGTGCATAGTACATTGTGTAAATGCATCGTGCTATAGTATCATAATGTCAATAGGTAGTGGTTTGAATCCTGCACTTGCCAGCTATGTGTGTCACCCTGGAAAAACGCAACCATTTTGAAGACTACTCACACCCCTTAAAAGTGGTATACTCATCTTTGTCAAGTCTGATGATGTCACCATCCTACAAATAAACCTGTGCAAAGATAAAATCCCAACAAGGTGTATAGCGTGTTGTAAAAATGCATACTGCTGTAGTATCATAATGTAGTTAGGTAGGGGTTTAAATCCTGCACTTACCAACTGTGCGTGCCCTCTGGGGAAAGAGCAACCTGTTTGGAGACTACTCACATACCTTAAAAGTGGTATTCTCATCTTTGACAAATCTGATGATGTCACTCTCCTACAAATATATCTGTGGAAAAATGAACTCCCAGTAATGTGTATAACATGTCATGTAAATACATACTGTTGTAAAATCATAATGTAGTTAGGTAGGGGCTTGAATCCTGCACTTGCCAACTGTGTGTGTCCCTGGGAAGAAACAACCTTTTTGGAGACTACTCACGCCCCTTAAAAGTGGTATACTCATCTTTGTCAAGTCTGATGATGTCAACATCCTACAAAAATATCTGTGGAAAGATGAAATCCCAGCAATGTGTATAGCACGTTGTTTAAATGCATATTACTGTAGTGTCATAATGTAGTTAAGGGTTTAAATCCTGCCCTTGTCAACTGTGTGTGTGTGTCTCCCCGGAAAGGAGCAACCTTTTTAGAGACTACTCACACCCATTAAAAGTGGTATACTCATCTTTGTCAAGTCTGATGATGTCACCATCCTACAAATATACCTGTGGAAAGGTAAAGTCCCAGTAATGTGTATCGCATGTTGTGTAAATGCATACTGCTGTAGTGTCATAATGTAGTTGGGTAGGAGTTTGAATCCTGCAGTTGCTAGCTGTGTGTGTGGGTTTTCCAGAGAAAGAGCAACCTTTTTGGAGACTACTCACACCCTTTAAAAGTAATATACTCATCTTTGTCAAGTCTGATGATGTCACCATCCTACAAATATACCTGTGGAAAAGTGAGCTCCCAGTAATGTGTATAGTGCATCGTGTAAATACATACTCCTGTTGTATCATAATGTAGGTAGATAGGGGTTTGAATACTGCATTTACCAACTGTGAGTGTGTGTTTCCCTGGTGAAGAACAACCTATTTGGAGGCTACTCACATACCTTAAAAGTGGTATACTCCTCTGACAAATCTGATAATGTCACCATCCTACAAATATACCTGTGGAAAGGTGAAATCCCAGTAATGTGTATAGTGTGTTGTGTAAATGCATACTGTTGAAGTATCATGATATAGCTAGGCAAGAGTTTGAATCTCACACTTGCTGACTGTGTGCGTGTGCTCCAGGTGTGTGACACCAGTGGCCAATGTGGAGTGGTTTTTGATTTTTCTAGTTTATGACATATCTCAATGACAACTGTATGTGCATTACACATGTAAGGTAGCTGTGTGGCAAATCCATATACATACATGTGACCTCAAGTATTTCATAGGTTGGTACTCTGCTTTCTCCATGAACGTATCTGTTATCTTTGCCAGAGCATGCTGGTGCTTTCTAGACTTTAGGTCACTTCTGTATGCTTGTGACAAACTTAGCCATTGAAGTGATCTCTGGGCTATGTCTTCCGTTTCACATCCACTCATCACGGTTTCTATTGAAGAGTGTGAGTGAGGGTTTATGCTTGAGGTATATTTGAAACCTGTTCCAAAGCAAACAAAGTCTGGCAAAGATGACTAATCATTATAGGTGTGCAACAACCTCTGTGGATCTGCATGCAAACCCTTTATTGCTTATGTGCTCCACAGAAGGATTTCCAGAACCCTTTGGTAATGTGATTATCAAAGGAGAGATGACATAACACATGGCTCTATGTATACATTAGTACCTGTTCCACATTTTGGTGGCTACTACCTCTGTGGTACTCTGGGGATACTTTGTTTTCTAAAAGTGGATAACTATGCTTTCTTTGGCTTATAGCTTTACAGCATGAGTTTGACACCAGGTATCTGTCTGTATGATACCCTTTTGGAGGATGTGTGTGTCATCTGGAGAATAAAGTATAGCCCACTGTATGCATTGTCATCAAACGTAGGCAGACATATCCCTACTGTATTTGCTTGTATCTAAGAAAGCTATATGCCAAACAGGAGTGGTCCCAGGACTGAGTGCATGTGAATACCACTTGTTACTGGCATAGAATAGTACATGGAGGCTGCAAATGTTACTGTGTGTCCTACATCTGTGTGTCAGTTGTCAAGCCATCATCTAACAATCGTTTATGGTCAGTCTGTTGAGGTTATGTATAATGCCAGTATGTGGGATGGGTATGAATTTCTGGTGAGCTATAGCTTGGCTGTGTTGACCTTCCCTCCCTCACCTATAGCCTTGTTGACTGGCTTGAAGTCTACTAGGTGTAGGAGCCATGATCTGGCCTTTAGAGAACCTAAGTGGGTATGGTGCAGTGTTTGCAAGTTCATAATGTCTCTGTTAATGAGTTCCATAGTGCTGTGCTCCATAGCCTTCCAGATAACATTAGTCTGGCTTATAGGGTGAGAGTTTTCAAGACCTGTTGTAGTTCTACCCTTAATCAATTTATGTTAACATTTGCACTGGGTGTGACAAGGGTGGACAGGTTTAAGAATAAGTATATTAGAGGGTCAGGCCAGGTTTTAAGGTTAGTAGACCATGCCAGATAGGCAGGATTAAGTTGGTTTGTACATGTGCTGAGGAGGGATGCAGTGTATATTGTGAAATAGAAGCTAAGGATGAAGCCACCAAGTAATAGGAAAAGAGGAATGCCTAAGATGAGGTTTATGGCTGTGGTGAGAGAGGACATGCAGGTGGATGGTGTGACAGCGCAAGATGCAGAGGGCAGGAAGAAATTATGTACTATGGCAACCCCTAATGGGAGCATCCGAAAGGAGAAGAAGAAGAAGATGTAGCTCAACACTTGTGGACTGTGAACACCATTACCGTGCGTCATTCCACAAATATGTAACCTGTATAGAGGCTGCATCTGGGCAGAGCGTTTAGGTGAGTGGTGACTTCATATGTTAGCTTGTGTATGACACAGCCAGGGACACTGTCCAGTATCATTGCCACTGTGGTGTGTACTTTGTTAAAGAGATGTTTTAACTAGAGTGTCTGTGAATCATCAGGTTTTACATTCTTCAGGTCTGGAAATGTGGCCCTTGTGTAATGACAGGGTGGTGAAATCAGCATTCAAACTGTATGACAAGGAATTGGTAATGTCAGTCAGATAAGTGTACTTTGTGACCATTTACATTAAGTGTGACCCGATCTGAGATTTCCCCTGTAGATTACGAACAACACTGAAGAAAGCTTTAGTGTTGTCTTTGGAATCCTTGCCATTTCGTATTTTGAAGCTTGCCTTGTATGTTTATTGAGGGATTGTATTTTCCCAATGATACTGACCAGAGAGGTTATCCCTTCTGGATATGTAACTCTTTTTTGGTACAACTTCACACCTTCTTTTATATATTTAGTTTATGGCAGGGGTCCATGAGACTAATGCACTTTTACTGTATAAGTGAGAATTTCTTGTGTTTGTGACAGCACGGTCCATGCAACCCTGTAGGTGAACAGTGTGCATTAATAAAGAATTATGCAGCTGGGACAGTGTTAACCTTAGTAATGCAAACCAATGACAGATAGCAACAACAACATCACCCACAGCACAGTGTCAACCCGTGTCATACACACACATGCATACTCAAGTTCCAAAATGTGTGTAGTACAATGCATACTGGCCACCAATAGAAAGTATGGAGTGTTAACACTGGCAATACAGGGCATGTCACCCTGCCCATGTGTCCAATATGCATGTACATGCAGACAGTTCACCTCCACCATGTTCACAAATGTACACCTGCAAACCTGTGCTGCACACACCCCACACTTACTGTCCACTGTATAACACATGCTGACACAACTACACACATCAGCCAAGTGGCACATGAGTAAACAAAACACAATTGGAATAAACACTAGTGGAAACAATACAACATTGCTAATTACAGCTTTAATGCATCATACCTGCTCAGCTACACCTTCAAGGATATCATTACACTTTACTGCTGACAACATGCTACACATTCAACCATTGCTATACTTTATTAAATTCACCCTGTGCATCAGCACCATGTTAGCCTGTTTCTGCATCAATGTTACAGATGACAGGAGGTGGCACAGGTTTCATCATATGCACAGGGCATGTTATTGGTTTACCAGAGGCCTACACTGAGCCATACAATTGACATGTGTGTGTGAGTGTGTGTGTGAGGGCCATAAGTACTGTTATGGGCCAATGTTGATGTACTGTGTGCGGGTATGTGTTTGTCCTAGGTTTCTGGTTTATGTATGTGTGTCTACATGCACACAGTTCCACCATGTGGCTGCCATATACGGGGAATTGTGAGACAGCTACAGACCGTACCTGACAGGCTTTACAGATCACCGTCTCTGGCCATGGATATGGAACCTGTGCCTGGCAGGGGTGCTACAGACAGTATCAGGTACTAATCCAGACTGGGTACTATCTGAAGAAGTTGACATATGTCCACTGGATTCAGGTCCCTGCTGGGACTGGCCAGAGCCACGTGGTCTTCTAGGATGGTCTATGGACAGCTCCCCCCAACATTGCTGGGGCTTGTACTGGCGCTATGGGAGCAGCTGTGACTTGCTGGACATCCACAGCAACCTCCAGCTGCTGATGTTGCTGGCATACTTCCATGTCGACATCTCAATGGTCCCGCACTGTCCTGACATATGGACATGACATTGTGGAGGACATCCAATGTCTCACCCCAATGTCTATCAATGACTTCAGTGTAATTACGTATGGAACCTGCTAGGTCATGGATACTGTCATTTACAGAGGTGTTATGAGCCCTCTGTGCCCTTAGTCCCTGTCTGGTGTACCACTCCAGTCATGTCTGTGCCTCCATGACAGCCTGGAACATGCGTGTGGTAGAAAGAGGTGTGACACATCTGCCAGGGGCATGATGACCAGCAGTGCTCTGATGAGAACCCCTGGGCATCTGCCTATGTGGTACCATTCCAGACATTTGGCTATGGCTGCTGTGTCCTGATACATGTGCCATAGATACCACACTGTCCTGGCCAGTGCCAACAGTACACTGTCCCTTACAGGACACAAAGGTATGACAACCCAGATAAGCTTTCAGTGTGTACTATACAGTACTTTGTGTCAGTACTTACACAACCTTAATCTTGAGAAATGTAATCTGTGATGAATACAGGGACCACACAAAAGAGTGGATGCAAGCAATCTGGACATACACCATTCTTTGCTGTACAGGCCCAGAGCTTCAAGTAGTACTACAGTACACACAGGATTTGGATTCAACATCAGTACCAATCAATAATCATGTAGTGCTTTAGCCTCCAATGAGTAACCCTAGTTAAAATCAAGGGACTTAATCACACTGTATGCAATAGCACTTTTTCTGCCTTGCAACAGAATACAGAGCTTTTGCTAGGATCAAAGCAAGGACCCATAATACCATGACATAAACAGTTTCCCACTAAGCTATCCCACAGATACATATCTTTGATGTATTCACAAACACATTGACCATCACAGTCAGTCAACAGTACAGAGAATCTATTGCAACAAGTAGATGTAGGTGTGTATGAGTATATATAACTCTCTCTCTCTCTCTCTATATATATATATATATATATATATATATATATATGTATATATACATATACACATCCATTGGTGTACATATACATATATATGTAGGCACATATACATTTCACCTTTCATAGTGAGAATATCAATTATACAAAGGATGTGAGGTGTACAGTAATGTAATAAAATCGCACAGTCTTGGGATAAATGCATCGCAGGTGTTCACAGCCCAGGTAGCTATAGCAGGCCTCACTGGCTTCAACATTGCAAACTGAACAAACCACCCACAGTGTTTAACCACCACATGTCATATACCAGCACTGTATGCTGTCTTGTTTGTCACACACTAAAACCTACATACAAATATGCGCATACTAACCTTCACTAACATATATATATCTCCACCTTTCACAAACAGTTGCAATATGTCCCCTGCTCTATGCACATATACAGATGTGAATATATATGACACATATATATTTCTCCATATGTGTGTGGCATATACACACAAGGTCCACACTGTTGTAAGTCCCTGGACCTCACAGCTGAACTGTTGGGCCTTGCTGCAACACAAACAGGTGTCACATATGAACACACACACTAACTTTGGGGGTATATATGGCTACAAATACTAGATAAGCATACTAGACTGCTACATCAGTAGCCAATGCTAAGCTACACTTTAATATGACTACCATGCATGTGTTGTTCTGTCACATCCATGTTTATATAATGTCAGTGTTAATCCCCCCAACAGCCATTGGCCACACTACTATACAGAACACAGATAACATGGATCAGATCTTTGACATTTAATGCTAAGCTACACATTTCACAGGTATGTCCCACTGCCCACAGGTACACACTGTATGGTCCATAGCAGCAGTTAAGTAGAACATCTATGCATAAATAAGTACTGCTGCCACATATGAATGGTTCACATTATGTAGACTATTCTTCAATAACATCTACTACATGCCAGTAAATACATATGTGTTACATACCTTTCCTTTGTATGATTTGGTAATATTTCTTTTTCTTTTTCCTTTTATCTGTCTCTCTCTCTCTGTGTCTCTCTCTCTGTGAGTCTCTGCAATAGAGTGATTCAGTTTGTTGGCAGAGATTGCAGCCTGCTTTTGTAGGAATTTGCACATGAGCATGTAATGGCCTCTGCACCAATTAGTGGCCACCATTTGCTAATTGCATGCAACCTGCTGTGTAGTAATTGCAGTAATCACTGTCATAGCATCCCAGTACTATAAATTGCTAACTCAGATAGGCGTGGCCCTCTCAGCTTTCCAAGATGGAAATCATCCTTGTTTGGTGTGGACATCATTATTTAAGACAGAAGGTTGGTATAGTTCTTATATCAGAAGCCAGGGGTGTAGCCAGAGATTTACATTTTGTACTCAGACCTAATGTTGCTGCTTCCAGTACCCAGTTGTCAGTGTAGAAATGTACTCACCCCTCAAAATGATAGCCCAAGATACATGGAAAGTTGTACTTTCTTTTCAACTGTTACAATTAAGTGCCATACAAAGCTAGTTTTTTAGATGTACTCCCTTGGCACAAGAATTTATTGTGAACTGCCATACTGTGAACATTCATTTACTCGGTTCTAAACAGTTTGTGCTTTGTTAGTGTTGACATTAGCACAAGCTGCTCAGAAAAACTGGGCACATGTCAGTACAGTGAGTATGCTTACCTACATCCTTGGTAGACCCTGCACACACAGGTATATTCTACATTTGGGTAGGGGTGCAGAAGTACAGAGAGCGTAAGTATTATTGTGTGTATTTTATCTTGCTGGACTTACAGGGTTGCTGTGTACACGTTAGTTTATCAAGGCAAGTAGTCTGTCTGCGTAACTCCCAACTGTGGACCTATCCACATGGTAGCCAGAGAATAGCCTGTTATTTTTTATCTGTGCACCACACAGTTCTTTTCAGCAATAGAGCAATGGCATTGTTACAGTTGGTTGCTACCAGTAAATGTCTACATCCATTTGTATTTCAGTGTTGTATTCCTACATAAGGGTATGCTTCCGAAACTCCTTCCAAAGCTATTTGCACAGTGTGTAACAGCAGAAAGGCTGATATGCCTCTGTGTTTCTGCCTCTGCCAGACCTCTCAAACACTCAGCTATGTATTTGAACTGACTCAGGGAAAAGTAAAGGAAAAGTCAGGGACACCTTTAAAATATTAGTGCCATTAAGTTTAAACATTGAGAGAATCAGAGCATATGAATTAATACACCTTTTCTGAAGTAAATTAAGTGTCTAACTCTTAATTATTGTCATTATTCATTAAGTGTAATTCACCACCTTTCTGGCCAAAGTCAGTAGTTTTAGGAGGGATCCAGAGGGACAGAGATAAAATTTGTGTCAAAATCAGGGTCATCCCTGAATTAGGGACAGTTGGGAGGTATGGCCTCTGCCCTAAACTGATATGCCAGTGTTTGTCCTGCTGTGATACTGTGTGGGGTTGTAAAGTGATGGTTTTAACATTATTTCCTGCTAGAATGGCTGCTTCTCTTATCACAGTCATGTAATGTAACCCCACAACAACTGTTGGTAAAGATCCACAGAACAAGTTGTGTGGTATGGCATTCCTATTTTTCCTTTACATTCACTCATTCTGATGCATGATACATTTATTTCAGCACCAACTTGTCGTATATCTACAGTGGCTTAGTGGTACTTCATATTGTGTAGTGTGTGCAAGGTCCGGGGTTTGGGACTGGCAGAGGTATTTTATTTTGCTCATGAGAAGAACACGGGTCCTCGCATACAGAGTGACTAAGGCACTTTTAAGCAATTGCAAGTGGGTTTGTGTGGGTTTGCGTGATGCTTAGAAATGCTTAGCTAAGCGCAAACAAGTGCACACTCGCACAAACCCGCTAACTACTGCTTAATACTGCTTACTCCCGCTAACCCCCGCACTCATTTCTTTGAAAGAAAAGAAAAATGGGGAGATAGGAAAGTGGTGAAAAAGGGGCACAAAGAGGGAAAGACAGTATGGAAAGTAGCTCGAGATGTGCAAGACAGGTGTAGGGAAGGTCCATAGCTGCCCATTTCCTTAACAGCAACAGCTGTGCAAATGGAATACATTTGGAGGTAGATATGAAACCTTCAACCCCTGAGAGAGGGGTGAGGACAACAAAGTATGTTGTAATGCCAATTAAATTACATTTTATGTGTCCAGTGGACATGTGTGCAAAATGGGCAGCTATGTATGGGGCGCAATTTTTTTTTGGGAGCAGATTTCCCTTTTTTTCAGGTGAGAGTGGAATGTGGGGTAGGGGAAGTAGGTATATTTGGGGAGGTAGGTTAGGGAGGTAAACAGACAAGACAAACGATGCATACAGTGGCAGTATATGACACATGGTGGGTGAACACCTTTGACAGGGAGAGATGTTTGGAAATCGCAAGCCCGTGAGCCCACAGATGGAAAAAGTGGGACTGAGGTCCCCATCCATGGGCAGTCACCACTGCACCTTCACAGCCCAGAGGGTGGCTGTGCTGGGGGCTGTGTAGGAGGGGCAGGCTGACCCGGGAGTTGCGTCACTCATGCTTCAAGCTGGCATAGAGGTTCTGCAACAGAAAGTTCAATCTCTCTATGCACCACAGCCCGGACCGTTCGAAGGGTGATAGGTGGCCCTTCTCCACCCATGCTTGCACAGGGGGGCCGAGCCCCATCCCCTGCAGTGCTTCCACCCAAAGGTGGCACAGGGCCAATGGAAGAGGAGGTCCCATGCTGGGCACTGGACCTGCTGGTGCCAGGTGCCATGGCCAGCTGAGGTGGGACAGGTGGGTCCGCTGGGACTGGCCTTCCCATACGAACTATGTTTTGGAGGGTTTAATAAAGATATGGGTTAGTCACAGTCAACAGCATTCCCAATTAGTTATAACAGCATGCAGAAATATTCCCATTAACCCAACACACCAGATTTTCAACAGTTGAAAAGCAAGCATAACACATGCATATATAGAACAATAGTGGACATTACAACAGCATGCAGGCTGAATTGATGGCAATAGGCCACCAATATTGTGGTATTTTAACAGGGCACATGCATAGAAATAAATGCAAGTATTTATAAACCAATAGGACATATGTCCCAACAAATGTTTTGAGATTAGACATACTGATTGAGGTGTGGAATTGCATTTTTTATGCACATACAGTAGGGTGGAAAAGGATAGCTCAATTAACAACTTATATATCCTTCTAATTTTCACTACATTCCTATTAACTGCAGTTATATGTCCCTTATATGTATTATTACACTACCCAATGTCCTTATATTGTGCAATTGGATTTTGCTAGATCATTATATACATGAGCTGTATCTTACATACAAACTGTCCAAGATGCAGATGTTACTGCTACATATTTTGAGAGTTGCTCACACACACTACTGCTAAGATGGTACACTGACAGCTCTACTTTCATATAATTATCTAGATATGTTCAGGTGTAAGTATCAGTTATATGTTAATAGCTCCCTACATTTCTGGCAGCACACTGACATTTCTGGGGAACACAGTACCAAGCTACTCATGTGCCAGATTAATCTGTACATGCTGGGCATGAACCAATAGTTGAGGGCTGTAAATATGCATACAAGCTACTGGCACTACCTTCATCCACGCTATATGGGCCTACCCAAGTGTGGGTTAACACTGCTTAATACAACAGTACTATTTGTAAAATGCAACAGTACAACAACATATCAAAGAAAATGACACAGACACACTACAAGAATTATACATTTATTAAAGGATTATTGCACCTTTATTTATTGGGTTAAAACACTTTTTGAAGGCTCTCTCATTTGTTTTATATAACAGTACATGCAGAATAATTACTAACCTGCCTGATGATGCAGCCTTTGCAACCTATCTTCATGGGCTTGTTGATTCATAGCCCAGACACCTGCAGCTGTGAAGTAAATGCAGTGATATTGAGACATACCTATCCATAGTATAGACAAGCATAGCAATTCTTAACTACTTAATACAATGGCTACTTACTCAGTATTGGGGCATTAGGCATCACATGGGACTCCTGGATCCACTGGTCCAGTTGATCCTCCTTACATCACTTCAGGTCAGAAGAATGGTGCCTGACCTGCTCACCAGTCCAAAGAATGCCAGTGGCACTGGTGAGATCACAAGCAAGACTGTTCCCAGGCCTCCGTTTTATATTGGGTGCCCTGGTACTGGCCCTACAGGAGTCTTTCCTCATGATTGTGGACAAGGAGCCAAACCATTACTTTGGACCCCTCAATGCCCCAGCGTTGCGCTCGAAATCGAGTGCCTTCAACACCAGCCATGCTGACTGCAGAAGGGAGATACAGCCAGTTATGGCAAGTATTCCCACCTGTGGAGCTTAAATATGCCTCATTTCCCACACTTATTTGTGACTGGCCAGTTTTTAAAAAACTCAGCTGTAGGCACACCTGCTTAGCTGATGTTGGCAATGTTTAATATTCCTTTGATAGATATGTGTCTGTTGAAAGTGCATGGTTATGAAATGCTGTCATGGCTTAGTGGTTCAGTACTGTGACTGTAGTGCACAGTATCCTGAGTTCGAGCCCTGCCACTGCTTTTTATTTTCTTACTGGCCAGATCTGAATGGTTAAGGTACAGTAAAGGAGGTGTGGCTGTGTTTAGCCGACTTTGCTCAACTTTGCCTGACTTTGCCCACTGTTGCCCAACGTTGATTGAAGTTGCTCAATGTTGCCTGACGTTGCGCTGGTTAGCGCACTGCGCAGCTACACGCAGATATGTTGTATTTGCACTGGTTAGCACAGTGCACAGCTACGCGCAAAGACATTGCGCTTGTTAACACTGTGCTCAGCTATGAGCAATTGGTTTTAAATATGCTAAATATTGCTAAAATGTGCTTACCAGTGCTTTATATTGCTTAAAATAAGTTACTCATGCCTCAGAATGCATAAACATTTCACCTTCATATATATATATATATATATATATATATATATATATATGTATATATATATATATATATATATATATATATATATATATATATATATATATGTATATATATATATAATTTGTTCACTACTACATAAAACATTTGAATGCTTTTTACAAAACTTATACATGATAAATGTCAGGAAATATTTTTGTATACAGATTTCCAACAGAAAATGGAACGTGCAGTAGTGGGACTCGAACCGGGAATGCCTCCTCTTTGTGCAAAGGCTCTAAGCACTAGGCTACAGCTATTTTACTTAATTTGCATATATTTTTCTTATTATTCTCTTCGGTGTCTAAGCTGATAACTGTAGCTAAGCAATGGGCAATCCCGCGCAAATATGGGAAGCTATATTGGAAATAAAACAAAAAAATAAATACATTTCTTTTAATTTTTAAATTTGTACAAGGTTTAACATATGGGGGAGTGTAGTGTTATAATGTACACATGTGAGCAGACTCGCTCATGTAACTCAAAATTTCTTGGGTTTTGTCAGTGCAGGGGCGTGTATTTTTGGACTACTCGGCAGTCCGACACGTCCCCTACACTCATCCACGCTCCGTGTAAGCTTTAGAGTTGAGGCAGCACGCCCTCATTAATATGCATGGTGCGCTGCCGTCATACTCTTAGACTGGTGTTTCCGTGTAAGACTAATCTAGTCTTATAAGGAAGATTAGTAAATCCTGGGGTATATCTCAGCACTTGCTGACAAATGTCTGGGGATCCCATAGAATGCCAAGGGGAGAGTTGCTAGGGATAAGGATATAGTCTACTCAGTTTAGTCTAAGATCAAATGAATGTATGGATGACAGAAAAAATGACTGTGTGTATGTGTGTGTGTGTGTGTGTGTGTGTGTGTGTGTGTGTGTGTGTACGTGTGAATTTGGTGCTGAAAGTTCTGATTACACAGGTATTAAAGTTTGATTTTGTCCAAAGCAAGTTAACAGATAAGGAATGTGTGAGGAGTATTTGGAGGTAGAACAGACTCTCCAAACACAAAGTGTATAGAAAAATATAACACTGAAAATAAAGAAACTTCGAAGGCTAGCCTCTCTCTCTCTTACTTGAAATCTCTACCTGCCTTTAACTTTTTACCAGTCATTATAGCCTCTCTTTTTATTTCCTCTGTTTTTGGCCAATGAAATCAAGCCATTCACAACCAAACATGTATCCTGTTTCCCATTTGACTAATAAAAATCTTTGTTATCTGCTAATATATTTTTTTACTTATGTAAAATGAAATGAAACAGCAAATAGTCCATATTAACATAAAAATTCCATTAATAATCACAAAAAAAATGTATTTTGTGGAAAAAAAATTACTTCACTTACACATTACATCTATCTAAAGCTGACTGAATGCCAGTATTACAGTGTATCATAGGTTAAGATTTCAGTCTAGTTGCCAGATTACCAGCACAGCTATCTATATTTGGATGACTGAGATAATTAAAAGCTGAGTATGTGCAGAGACATAAAAAGAGATTTAACATATGATATTCCACAGAGAAAGATATTTGTGCAAACTCCAGGTGGTATTTACCTGTGAGACTTGCACATTATTGAATCAAAGACAGCACAGAGGCCAGTTTTAGGATATGCAGGCACAGTTGGACCCCTGTCCTATTTTATAATATAATGCACAAAAGAAAAGCTCTCCTGTATGCATTGCACTCACAAAGATTATTAAAAATGCAACATATTACATAAACCTAGTTCCCCAACACTACTGTTAAACTTGCATAGTAGAAATGTATTTGATATTTGGGACCTTTGTAGTCAATTATCAAACACCGTATTGCCAAATGCGATAACTGCAGCATGATGTCGTGTGATTCCAATCAGTTGCTCAAGGTACACCTTATATGGTACACCACATTTACTATGTATGCATTAATGTAATCTTATGACCCTTTACTGTAAAAAGAAATAGAAATGTGTATCTACATATGGATATTTGTGTTCAAACCCAATTAGCCTGGCACTAAATATCTTTATCTGTTTTGTGTGAATGAATCATTTCTTAGTGTAAGGCTTCAGCAAACTTGTTGCCATGTGCAGTGAATTTTCTGTTGTCATTTTTGATTTCTCAGTTTCTGTTCTTACTTCAAATTGATCATTTTTTGTTGTTGCTCCTTTGGAGTCTGAGTGATGGCTGAATACAGTGAAAGGATCAGTCCTCTTACCCAACTAACAACATGATTTAAAAATAAAATTAGTACAAAGAATACCTAATAAAAAAGCCTTCATAATTCTATACAAAATATGCATGTGATTCATTCAATGTGTACATATGAAAGAAAGATACCCATTTATTCCCAGATGATAGTTGATACTGTAAGGTCATAGCAAATTTTATCATACAGTTTAACTCTTTGTGTTCAGAGGTCAGCACGAATCACTATGCAATCATTTAAATTTCATCGGCATGGGCTTCCTTGTTTAAAATACACTCTTGAACAGTAGACTTTACTGCACAGTGTTTTATTATTTTATTTCTCGCATCATTCAGATACATTTTCCAATTTAGATACCTCTAATTGTTGGAGGGAATATCCCACTACAGTAAACTCTCAGTTAACCAGCAAGCAATGGGATTGGTAGATGTCAGATAACTGTAGTTTCTGGTTGCTTGAGAGTTAATATTAAAAAATAGGCCTGACTAATACTGTACCCTGTACTATTTGTTTGGTTTGACTTGTTTTCAGGTTGGGGAGAGAGAGAATGTATTCCTATCTTCCTTTTCAAAACTTAATGCTCAAAAATGTAAGGTATGTTTTTGCGCAGGGAAAACAGAAAGTGCAACACATAAAAATTGTACTGTATTTCTTTGATATTTTTTGCTGGTTCCTTGAGAGTGCCGGTTGCTTGAGTTCCAGTTAACTGAGAGTTTACTGTAGTTTGGATTTATAACACTTTGTACAATTTTACTTTTCTTCATATCCAGTAGATGAGAACCACAATAATGACCTGAATCAAGAAAATAATTACTACAACAGCTCCAGGAATACTCCCTTTAAACAGCTGAAAGTGAGTCAAAGCATAAAATCTCAGATCACAGCCCCGGATGCCAACTTAAAGGAGATGCTGATTAGTTTACACTACTTTTAAATAAATAATGATTTGCACTTCACCAACTGTCATTAAATGATTGCAATCATTTGTAGGCAGCTTATAAACTGTAATACTTTCTTATATAGCTGTAGGTTGTCCAGTCACTTTCTATTCTGTTTGTAAGTAAGCGTGATCACAATCATATGATAACATTTACCAAACTGCTTCATTCTTACTTTTATGAGCATTCTGTGCTGTCATGAAATTGCAATCACTTCGGGTGGAGGAATTAAAAAATGACAGCACCTCAAAACAGCATGTCTGAGGACTACAGAACATATATGGAGCCAAGCCAGGTATGAAAATAAGGTATATAAGGAACGCTGGTGGTGGAGTGCAGAAGTCCAGGAAGTCATCAAAAGAAAGGAGGAGTACAGTAAAATGTGGGAGATAGAAAAGCTGGACCAGGCTAGGAAGGAATACTTGTTGGCTAACAAAGAAGCTAAGAAAGGAGTTGCAATAGCAAAGAACAGGGCATTGAAAGCACTCTACCAGCTTCTGGAAAGTGACTCAGTAGGTGGTACAAAGAAACTTTATCAGGTTGCAAGGCAAAGGCAGAAAGATAAAGGGGATAGTCAGGCACCCGTCATAAGGGATGCCAGTAAAAACCTGCTCAGCAGTCCACAGGACATCAAAGGCAGATGGAAGAAGTACTTCCAGGAGATTCTGAATAAAGAAAACTTCACAGAAGCTGTACTGTCCCAGACGATGAGAGAAAAAGAGGAGCCCACCCTAGAAGAAGTAAAAATGGCACTAAGGAAAATGAAGTCAGGGTATGGAGCAGGTTAAGATAGGCTCACAACAGATATGATAAAGATGCTGGGTGAGATAGGGGAGAAATGGCTCCTAAGGGTACTCATAGCAGTGTGGAGAGATAGGCATATTCCAGATGATTGGAGAATAAGCATACTCATGCCAGTGTACAAGAACAAAGGGGCATTCACAACTGTGGGCAGTACAGAGGTATCAAACTCCTGCCACATTGCATGAAAGTCATGGAGACAGTGATTGATAAAAGGATATGCAGAGTAGTAGAAAGTAAGATGGCAAATGATTATTTCAGATTCAGAGCAGGATGCCACATAACTGACCCTATGGTTGCAGTCAGATAGATAGGTGACAGGATGCTACAGATGAGGAAACAGTCAAAATTGGCATTCCTAGACTTGGAGAAAACATATGACAAGGTCCCAATAAAGCTGATTTGGGCAGGACTGTGGTGGTTCAAAGTCCCAGAAACACTGGTAGAATTAGTGCAGGCTATGTACAAAAACCAAAACAGGGTTTGGTCTCACTGAGGTGTTCCCACTGGGAGTAGGTGTGCACTAGGGTAATTCTCTGAGCCCACTGCTCTTCATAATGGTGATGGATTACATTAGCAAATAGGTTGGAGGGGACAGGTCAACAAAGCTGCTGTATGGCATTACAGATAGACTCTGAACATGAACTTCAGCAAAGGACATGAGAATGAAATGCAAAACTAAGGGGACTTGGAATGAAACTGAGTACAGATAAGACTGTGGTAATGGCAACAAACTGGGGAAATCAGTAGAAGTTGAGAACTGTGATAAAAGGAAAGTAGTGGAATAGGTTAACAGCTTCAAGTATGTGGGAGGGGGGATTGAGGAGAAGGGAAGCCTGAATGAAGAGGTCAAAGCTAGAATCAGAGGAGATGCAACCAGCTGGTATAGAGTGTCAGGGGTAGTGTATGAGAGAAGAATGCCAAAGAAGTTGACAAGTAAGGTATACAAAACAGTGGTGCAACCAATAGTACTGTATGGTACAGAAACCTGGGCATTAAAGGCAGAGCAGGTGAGAAAGTTAGAGGTGATGGAAATTAAGTGCCTGAAAAGGGTGGTAGAATGCACACTGTGGGATAAACAAAGCAATGAGGACATAAGAGCAGAAGCCAGAGTAGTTCCAATTGCAGAAAATATTGAAAAGAATAGATTACAGTGGTTCAGGCCCCTGTACAGAAAAGCAGAAAACAATCTGGTGAAGAAAATTTGGAACAGACAGGAAGAATGCAAGAGGACATGAGGGCATTCAACAAAGAACTGGATGGATTGTGTGAGAGAAGGTCTGTGACAGTCAGACATGAGAGTCAAAAAAGGCAGGAGTGTGGCACTGAATCAAGAGATGGTGACAGTTAACACAAAACCCTGACTCCATACAGAAAATGGGAGAAAGCGAGATGATGATGGTGATGATGGTGATGGTAATGATAATGGTGATGATGGTGATGATAATGATGATGGTGATGATGGTGATGGTGATGATGGTGATGATGGTGATGGTGATGATAATGATGATGGTGATGATGGTGATGGTGATGGTGATGATAATGATGATGATGATGGTGATGATGGTGATGGTAATGATAATGATGATGATGGTGATGATGATATAGCATGTTTGTACATCTGCATCCCATATTGTGAAGGGATTTAAAAAATGAGAGAAAATCTTGATGAAGAAGTAAAGTGGAGACACAATGGGCAGGATTCACGAAGGCTTGCATGGAGTCTAAGAGTAGTGTAAGACTCCATGCAGCCTTCATGATCCAGGAACAGCCCTAAAGTCCGTGTAAGAGACCAGCTAAAACGTCTCTTACACGGAGTGGGTGTGTATATGCTAATCACCTCACTTGCAGCCCAAAGGCATGCAAATGAGGTAGATTAGCGATCCACGAAGCCCAAAGCAGCCCGTGTAAGAGCCGTTTTAGCTGCAGAAATGTACTCAGTTGACAACTGAGCATGTTTCTGCAAAAACCACAATGGAGCCATGTCAGCTCCAAATAAAGGGTGCATATGTGTCAAGCAGCATGCCAATGGCCAAATATGTTGCCATTGGCAAGGTACCCTGATGCAAATATGAAAAATAAATAATTTTTTTTTCAGCGATCGCCGATGTTTAAACGCAGCGCAGCGCAGCCCCGCGCAAATGGGCTGCGCTGTATAAAACATAAAAATGAAGGTTATAAACCCACAAATGTGGGTTTTATGCAATACATGGATTTACAATGCAGGGACCAGCAGACCAAAAACAACATGGCCACTGTTTAGTGGTTGCTAAGGGGGGAAGCTGAGTCTAAGACATGTAACTAAGCATTAGTAGGCAATCTGATGTAAATGAGTGTTAGGATACTGAATTCCACTGTCACATAGCAAATGAGCACATTCTGAGTAGTGTAAGAGATACATAAGGGGAAGAAATAGAGTAGGAGATAGGTGACATCACAGGGGGGAATGGTAGAAAGAAATGCAGTTCATTGGAGGTCAGTGTTACATGACAGATGTCAGACACATATCATGGAAAGAGGAGTGCCACAACATAAGCATGGGAAAGTCAAGAAATGGAAGGTGTACACTGTTGCTTACACCAAAGTTTCTTGCTGGGTGTGCATGCGCACGTGTGTGTACCATGAAGCATGAGTAGGGCAGTGTGCACGTGTGTAAGACAGACTGAGCATGTGGGAGCCTGTTGGCAGACTTGTAAGACTGTTTGCGCTGGTGTGCATGCATTTTGACCTGAATAAGCAGATTATGAACCGTGTAAGCATGTGTGCACGCGTGTAAGCCACTGTGAGCGTGTTTCTGCTGGTATGCACGTTGCTCCCCCCTGAGGAAACATAAAGGAAAAAGGAAGCAACAGAATTGGTAGGAAGCTAGCAGGGAATACTGCTGGAGCTAGCAGGTGAAAACAATTAGAAGCAGGCAATTACACAGGTAGAATAGTAGCTCAGCCAAGCACTTAAAACTCTGCAAACAGCAGTGCAGGATGT
This sequence comes from Protopterus annectens, assembly GCF_019279795.1. Taxonomy (NCBI): domain Eukaryota; kingdom Metazoa; phylum Chordata; order Ceratodontiformes; family Protopteridae; genus Protopterus; species Protopterus annectens. The sequence continues at coordinate 1,566,722,414 of NC_056733.1, read as the reverse complement.
TTCTCTCAAGAGACACTGCAAGACAGGAGTAAGCTATTAGAAGTGAAAACTGAAAAAGCTGAACTCAGCAGAAATGCTAGGGGCTGCCATAGCTGTCATAAGGAGACATAGGCTACTTGCTGAGGGTGGTGACAATGCAGATGGTGCCAGACAACCCACAGTGAGGAGACGGAGAAGAGTGTACAGGCCCAGGGTCACCTACCACGGGTTACATGAGCTGGAGATAGTAGAGCGCTATAGAGTGGACAGAGACCTCTTGCAGCAAATTGTTGAGCTGTGCAGGCCACGCCTCACACACAGAACTAAGAGAGGGGAACCCATCCCAGTGGAAACCAAGGTATGTGTTGGCATAAGAATACTAGCAATAGGTACCTTCCAGAGAACAACTGGTGATATGATGGGGATATCACAGGCATCAGCCTCCAGGGTACTGCACCAGTTCCTGGATGCCATGTCAGCACATGTCAGTGATCATGTATATTTCCCCAATGCCCGTGAGGTACTCGCCAGCAATATGCGTCTCTTCCAGCAAATAGCGGAATACCCTGAGGTAGTGGGTGCAATAGACTGCACGCACATACGAATCAAAGCACCAGCCGGTGAGCGGGGTAGGGCCTACATTAACCGCAAGGGCTTCCCCTCCATCAACTGCCAGGTCGTGTGTGATGCCCAGGGCATAATAATGAATGTGTGTGCTGGCTGCCCTGGGAGCTACCATGATTCCCATATCTTGCATTTGATGCAGCTGTACCAGACATTTGCCAGTGGGGACATCCCACATGGACACCTAGTGGGGGATGCAGGTTATGCACTGGAGCTGTGGCTGATGACACCCATCAGAAACGCACACACACCTGAACAGGAACGCCATAATGAGGCACACGCACAAACACGTAATGTAATAGAATGTGTGTTTGGGCTGCTCAAGTCACGGTTCCAGTATCTGGACACATCTGGTGAAGCCTTGCAGTACTCACCAACTACATGTACCCAAATTGTCATGGTATGTGCTATGCTACATAATATGATCTTGTGAAAACAGCTGCAGCAGGACCAGCATAGGGCTGGGCCAAGCAGCCCCCCACCATTGCCAAGGCCATCACAGGCAGAGCATGACTCGGAGGAGGAACAACCTGAGCCTGCCCCAGTAGGCAGAAGGAGGCATGCCCGGTATGCCCTGGCCTTGGCAAAGAGGCAACGCATAGCACATACACTGGCTCAGTAGGAACCCTGGGAATGATACCCCTCTCTGACTCACTCATATAATAACAGGGATGCCTAAAATGACATAACCTGCTCTCAAACATGTACAGGGACTGTAGTATGTGCATCCAACAGAGGCAGCCCTGCAGCACCACCTGAGGCATGAATGCCATGTGTTAAGCAATGTAACACCATGTAGTATATGCACACTTGATGACCCTGACTAACATCCTACCCTCACCAAGCATGATGCCACAATATGATGATGAGATGATCAATTGCAGTAATTGGCTGAAGTATTGCAGTTAGTCAAAGGGGATCCAATGTGTGCCAGCCTGGGATGACATCCTGAGCATGACATGATGCTCCACCTGCTAGGGGTGGCATGCACCTATCAGTCCAGGCCTTATGGATACTGGCAAAGGCTGTTGTTACCCACAGCATGCCCTGAATAGGTAAGGCTCAAAACACAAACCCACCTCCATAGGTATCACAAGGGATAAGAACCTAGATGTAATGCTACCCAATGCCAGAAGTCTAAACAGCAAGATGCATGCAGTCTAAACTCACCCAGTATGGAGAATGTTGCTATCTGTCCTGTAACAGAAAACTGGGTCAAGGCTCACAACAGCACCCTAATACTACCAGGTTACACCTCATACTGTGCTGTACAGCCTCAAAACATGGAACAACCTACAAAAGGAGGGTGACTAGCAATAATTGTCAAGGATAACCACACCCCCATGTCGGTACCACAACAAGAAGCAGCATGGACTAGCCATGGTCAAGTAACAGTGGCTAAAACTGCCTCCCAGTTTATAGCCTGCTACAGACTACCATCCTAACACCAGGAACTGCACCTGGCCTATGTTGGAATACATGAATATATCAAGCCCTCCAAACCACATTATATTGGGTGACTGAAAATACCCAGACATAGACTGGGAGCATTCTACTAGCTCCAACACTGTAGGACAAAAGTTCCTAGAATCCATAAACCAAAATGCCCAGGAACAACGTACCACTCCTACAAGAGGGGTAAGCATACTGGATGTGATAATCAGCAACATGGGTACTGGATGGCAAGATGAGAAGTGTATCCCTCACTGGTAAGACCAGACCATAGAGTAAGCACACTGGATATACACATCCTGACCACAGTCCCTGGCCAGAAATCCACAGTGAAAAACATGTGTAAAGCAAATGTTGCACTCCTCCAAACTGATGTGGAATCCATTAAAGGCCCTGTGCAGGTGCAAAATATGGGCCACATCTCAGAACCTGTTATACAGGCATTCCATGAACACTGCCAGGAATGCTTGGATTATGCAATCCCAAATAAAAACAAGACACAATGCCATACACACAGGTATCTGGCATGGTGGACTCCAGCCATTACCAAACCATGCAAGAGAATGAAGAAGCTACTACATGATAGAGCAAACATAAAAAGGGAAGTAATCACTGATCAGTAGTATGGCAATAAAATATGTCCACACATACAATCCACTAAGGCCAGCTACAACAAGTTGAATCTGTGAATCTTGAGGCAATGTTACACCTGCACCAAGTACACAGACAACCCTCAACTCCCCCCAAGAAATACAAATATATGTGAGAGATGCAACCATTTATCCAAACCGGAGGCTGAGCTCCCTCAACTCAGTACTGTCAAGACTAGTCAGGAGGAGAAGGTAACCACACACACCACAAACCCAGTCCCACATAGACGTATCACAACTGCAAACCAAAGACATAAACACAGAAAAACATTCCCGGAGGCCCTAATTACAAACATACCACACCAACAGAGGCCTCCAAAGCAGACACCCAAGCAACCACAACCGCCAAACATAGCACATGCAACACATAGTACACAAAGCTGGTGTGCCAAACAGTCACAGGCCAGAAGGAGAAACAACATGCCTGATACAGTTGTAATAGGTGACTCCATAGTCAGACACACTGCTGTCCCGCTCACCAGACTGAACAAGGGAAATGGTACAGTAAGCTGCCTGTAGGCTGCTACAATACGCCACATAACACAAGTACGCAGGTCACCCCAAAGCAAGTAGAAATATGATGCAGTCGTTGTCCATGCTGGCGTGAATGACCTGAGATGTACCTCCCCGGACTACATGAAAAGAGACATAGATGAGCTCTCCGATTATGTAGTCCAGGCCAGTATGACACTGACCATTTGCAGCATCCTACCCTCACCAAGAATGATGCCACAGTACAAACACAGAATGTTCAGCTTTAACAAGTGGCACAATTACTGGTGTCATTCCAAGGGGATCCAATGTCTGTCTGCTTGGGATGTCATGCTTGACAAGCCATGCTGCTGTTCCAGGGATGGCTTGCACCTGTTACCCCTGGGCGTCTGGATATTGGATAAGGCATTTGCCACCTCCATAGAGCCTTTTCTAGGCAAGGCTGAAAAGACTAACCCACCACCCTAGAAAACATAAGTGGAAAGAAACATAAGGGTAATGCTGACCAATGCCAGATGTGTAAACCTCAATATGCATGCTCCTGAGGCCCTCCCCAGTATGGAGAACATTGATGTCTGTGCAGTGACAGAAACCTGCTGCAAGCCTCCTGACAGCACACCAGCACTACCAGGTTATACCTCATTACATGCGTTATGGCCCCAAAACCTGGACCAAAAATTAAAAGGAGGGGGAGTATCCATATTCAGCACAGACACCCATACGTCCAGGTAACTGACAATGCACGAAGCATCAGAGACCACCCATGTGCAACTAACCGTAGGCAAAACTGCTGTACAGTCTGTAGCATGCTACAGACCACACTCTCACACACAGGAACCCCACCCAGCCATCCTGAAGACACTGGACAGTATGAATGTCCCACCAAATACCAAACAAGGTACTCACAAATGACCACATAGGTGGTAAACCATTATGTGTGGAAGGAGTAATCAGGGACCTAGGGACACAAGTGGACAGTAATCTGTTATGTGACAATCACATTGCCAATGTGGCTAGGAAGACTGTCTATATTGGACACCGTATCATGAAAGGATTCACATCTATGTCAACAGAGGTCATTGTGCCCCTATACTGTTCTCTTATCAGACCCGTAATCTAGTACAATGCCTCATTTGGGATGTACCTTACCTGACACCTGCAGCAGTTAGAAAGACCTCAAAGTTACCTTACCAAGAGGATAAAGGGTCTCAAATATATGTCATATGCTGCCTGGCTGTAGACACCCCAGCTGAATGCAGTCACATACTGCCTACACAGAGGCGTTGTATGCCTGTTGTACAAGGCCATGTCCAACACATGAGTAATGGACATGCTCCACCCCAGAAAACCCAAAGCCATCGGAGCTGTGAGAGTGAGAGATGTCAACATCAACACATAATGAAATATGATGTGCTGAAGGGACAGATACATAACCCAGAGGCTCCCCACACCCTGGAACAGAATCCCACTCCATGTTAGGCAGAGCCCCTCACTGACACTCTTCAACAGGAATCTTGCCAAGTGGATGGATGATCGTAGATGTACACTGGGGGTCTTCACTGTGTCATGTCCAGACAGAGGCAGAGTAAAGTAAATCATAAATGGCCATAATATTCACATAGCAAGGGGTGGCGAAAGCCACACACACTCTGGCTAGGCTTATAAATGCCCTAGGGTGGATAGCCTAGTATGAACCTATGAACCTATGAAGATACAAATTGTACAGGACACTAAGGATAATCACAAGGCTTTCTCAACTGATGGTAGGAACCTTGTTGGGAATTCACAGATATGCTCTGAATCACTCAAATATTACAAACAACGTACCAAACACACACACATATTGCCAACATACAACCTGACAAGTGCAGTGCAACTCCCCCCCTCCCCCCCAGAATGCAAAATATCTATCCCAGCAGACTGCTGCCCCCCTGACATTGCAGATGCTGAGGTAACAGCCAGCATCTACAAAGCAAAACACACAGCAGCAATGGTATGAGATGGTGTCCTGGGCTGAGTCCAACATGGACTCCAAGAAGAATGGAATGCCAAATCACACTACTGCTCAATGTCAGCCTTACCACAGGATATGTACCCAAAGAGCAGTGTACAACAACAGTGGTCCTTCCCAACAAAGGTGTTGCCTGAATGGATACTGCAAACTACCACCCCAGAATCCTGACAAGCTTGGTCTGCACAGCTATGGAAAGGATCAGCATGTACCGCAGACATAAAGATATTGGGGACCTACTGACACCGGACCCTACCCAGTGTGGCTTTTTTAAGTGCAGATCCTGCCCCTTAAACATGTTTGACTCATTTGAAACAGTCATTAAGGTCATCGATGAGGGCAATGTGGTCCACACAGCGTAGCTGGACCTTGCAAAGGCTTCCATACAATACCCCATGTGTTCATTATAGATAGGCTCACCAGCTTACATATAAACCCCTATGTCAGTAGAGGGGTTGCAAACCAGACCAAGGACAGAACTGACATGGTCAGACATGCTGCAGTCATGTCAGACTACAAACCAGATATAACTGGCATCCCACAAGGCTTGGTCCTGGGACCTCCCTCTTTTGGTATATATGTGCCATAGGTACAGGCCAACATGGAAGGACTGTGTCTGAACATGTTTGCAGAGGACTACAAACTGGCCACCATATCTGACCCTCCAGCTGACACAAGCATCCCATAAAAGGGCCACATAGAAACAGACAACTGGTGCCATAGCCATGTCAGCAAGCTAATTGCAGAAAAGTGTATAGTCAACCCCTGTGGATATACAGTAAGTGCCCACCAATTACCACATAGGTGTTAACCCATTAAGTACTTAACATGTAATGAGAGACCTGGGGACACAATTTGATAGATATCCTGCATTGGACAAACATGTGGCTGTAGTGGTTACAGA